>NC_025999.2:10496772-10594272 GCF_000442705.2 Elaeis guineensis | reverse complement strand
CCAGTCGTATCTTTGGGTGATTTTTCTGCACAAGAGATGGGAATATGCCTTAGGACAGTGTCCGACACACTTCTGGATTTGATTATTTTCATTTCTTATTATTCTGTAAGTCTTTTATAATTTTTCTATAATAAGATTTTGTTAGATTTATTTAGTTTTTTAAATTATCTCAAAAAATTTTTAAACAATGTTCCAACACAATATTAGTATGTGATTCAGTATGGTATAGATGGCATATCGAGTAGGTTCGATTCCTATTAGATGGACTTTGCCGGTAAAAAGCTTTCATTTTCCTCAACGCCAATCTAATTGCTACCATACGGTACAGTATGAGATATACTGGATGGTTTCATCCGATATGGCATTCCATGCCCTTAATTGTCTATTGATTTGTATTGCTTTGGTAACCTCTTTGTTTCTAGTCCATGTATATTAAATATTGCATCAACATGGATATGAGAATAGGATATTTACACATTTCTAAGATTTTGATTTGCAAGAAAGAGGAAAAAAAGAGAGATACAAGGATACACAAGATAACATATAAATTTAATTAAATTAGATATTTATATCTTTCTAAATATTATTTTTGATAAAAATATTAAAAAAATATTATTTGTTAAGATCTTTCAATATAAATGTTTTTCATTCAGACTTTCCAATTAACTTATGTATATATATATTAACAAAATTAATATTTTGTAAATTTGTTTCAATACTCCATCCAGAATACTTCTTGAGAAAGAAAACTTACTCTTAATATCAAATTACAGGATCAAACTCATTGTTGGAAGAGTTCAACTCTTTTTCAAACTTTAAAAAATGGCTACAAAAGAACATAAGCATTCAAGTATCTAATATTCGATAATGATTTTTGGTTTGTATTTTAGCTAGCTTTCTCCCTTTCCTTATTTCCCTTTCCTTAGGTTATCTAATGTTTTATAATAGACTAGATTAGGTTGTAGTCCAAAGTAATACCTAGAGGACAGAAGGAAGAGGCATTAAATATTCTTGATAGGAGAAGGTGAAAGAGAGCGTGGTTCCCACGAGGAGGCCAACCATGGGAACATGCAGACCCTGCCTCTGCTCGTGCCAGGACCATGCCTATCACGGGGCACACTTGTGAAAAGCTCAAGGATTGTGGATAAGGCCATGGCAGTATCAGCTGAAAACTTATCCCATGAGAGTGATATCTTATGTATCACTCCAGCTGAAACAAAAATAGAGTACTCCGTATCGTAGCTGTGGCCAAACAATGCCAACTGTTGATGCAAGAATCCGCTTACGTCGGAGAAGCTAGAGTCGCGGTCGCCGTCGGGACCTGCAAAAAAAGTCTAAACCGGAGGTGGGGTTGCTCCGGCAAGACCCTCCGACGCTCAAGTCAGTTCTCTGCCTCAACAAGAATGGAGTGCTCGAACGAAAATTTTAGCAGAGTTTCTAGGTAAAAATGAGAGCTTATAGAATAATGTATCTGGGGTCCCCTTTTATAGGCGTAGGGGGCTGTAAGCTGATAGCGACATCTGTAACTATCTGGTCATGGGCTGCCCAGGGTCAGGTGGAGTTTGTTGCGAAGAGTAGTGGAGTAGACCCATGGCTATCACCGAAGCGCGCCACGTGGAGTCTGCCGCAGGGAGTGGAGCGGCGTCCGTTGTCGCGACTTGCCAGAGGATGGAAGAATCGCGCGGTATCTGTCGCAGGAAGTGGAGCAGGATCGTGGGCATCATAGCGGTCTGTCAGGGAGTAATGGAGCCGCATGGAATCCGTCGCAGAAAGTGGAGCAGGATCGTGGCCATTGCTGCGTCACGCCAGGGAGTGCAGACCTGTCGGCTGAAGTTCGGCTGGAGTGTCTGGCGGAGAGGGGTGGTTAGCTATCCATTTGAGAGGAGCCCGAAGTCCGGCTCCCGTAAGAGTCCGGATGAAGTCTTCCTTTAGCCGAAGTCGGGGACGAGGCCCGGCTCCCGTAGGGGTCCGGGCGGAGTCTTCCTGCAATTAAAGTCAGGGGCGAAGTCTGGCTCCCGTAGGAGTCTGGACGAAGCTTACCAGCGGTTGAAGTTGGTGACAGAGCCCGGCTCCCGTAGGAGTCCGGACGGAGTCTGCTTGCGATCGGAGTTATGGGCAGAGTCCGGCTCCCGTAGGAGTCCGGACAAGGTCTGTCTGCAGCCGGAGTCGGGGACGAGGCCCGGCTCCCGTAGGGGTCCGGGTGGAGTCTTCCTGCAATTAAAGTCAGGGGCGAAGTCCGGCTCCCGTAGGAGTCCGGACGAAGCTTACCAGCGGTTGAAGTTGGTGACGGAGCCCGGCTCCCGTAGGAGTCCGGGCGGAGTCTGCTTGCAGTCGGAGTTGTGGGCGGAGTACAGCTTGTTGGGAATAGTGTCCCAAAGCCAATCGTCAGCCTGTTGACGGTTGTGCTCCTTTTGTATTAGTACATGAATTATAAATAAATAAAAGTTATTTTGGTATTTTTTCATCACAAATGTTTCATCTTCTAATGAACTCTTGTGTTGTGGTGAAGTCCTTAGGACTATTTAGACTCGACAAAGGAGGATTTGTCGTTTAGTCCTTAAACATGTTCGCGACCAAATGATACGTTGTTACCAAGGACGACAATATTTATCGAGCATAGGTCGTTGTGTGCCATATGGGTTGGTTGTCCTCATAACCAAAGAGTGTGGAGACACTGGTATGGCATACAGGTGAGATGTAATGGTACATCTGCACTGAACGTGACCAACTCCGGAGCTATTTCTGCTGTCAAGATTTGCTCCGATGGGATATGGGTATAAATGTCCCTCCGACCTGAGACCGTCACGGTGACTTGCAAGCAACTCACTGCACTTAGGCACTGGACTACCTGAATTTCTAATTCAGTGACGGAAGGTTGCTGGGTGTAGTCAAGTACTTGACTTGTCGGTGCGTGTGTCAAGATGGGATTGACCACTCCAGTTTAGGAGCTGTGTACAGTCGTATTTCAATTTAGCAAAACCTTGGCCAGGGTAGTCCTAGTGAGGAGTCACAGGACTAATTGAGTTGAGCACGATTCGGATGATATCATCAGGGTTGACAGTTTAACCCTGAGTCATCCTAAACACAGGGGTCAAAAGGGATGAATTATACGGTAACCATATTCACGTAGGTTCTGAATGTTGCGATTGCGATTATTCGACCTATCCGATCATTGGGTACCATTGCTAGATGGTCACTTCGATTAGTACAGAAATTGGTTCCTGTGCTACCGGCTTAGGTTCGAACCTGCGGGGTCACACACATTAGAGGTTCCTTTCTGATCTGATGGCTGATTATGAGTCTTATCTATCTGGAACTCTATGATTGAGAATTAGGATTCTCTAATCATGAGTTCCACACATTTTGGGTACCGGGGTCAAAATTTTGAATTTCAAATTTTGAATTTGAAATTTGAACTCTTTGATCAGGGTTTCATATCGATGGTCTCTGATGCCTGATTGCCCATCAGATTTGGACTCAATATTTATGAGAGGTTTAATTAGTAATTTAATCACTAATTAACTCAATTTGATTGAGTAATTATTTTTGGATCAAGTCCAATTAAATTGGATTCAGTTTGGATTGACCCGATTAGGTTAAATGTTGACCTAATCGCTAAGGTGGTTTAGTCCCTGATTTGATCAGGGGTTAGATTTAGTTAATTCCTAATTTGATTAAGATTTTATTAAGCCTAATTAAGCCTAATTATGTTGGGTTTAATTTGGTCTAATTGTGCTCAACCTATTTTAAACTAGGTTGGCTCAATTTGAATCAAACCACCTTGTTTTAAATTCCCTGCGTCACCCAACTTCCTTGCACCCATTTGAATTCACGAGAAGAAACTTCTCGTGAAATTTTTCTCATGCAAAACCCTTCCCCACGTCCTCATTTTTGCACCATATGGATGGATAAAATAATTAGTTAGCCATTCAAATTCAAAGCATGTTTGAATTTGAATGGATAACTTATCACTTGCCCTTTCATCCTTATCCATTTTGTGCGCCACATTACTTACACGAGAAAAGGTTTCTCATGAAACTTTTTCCACGCACAAAGAGCCACGCCCCTTCTCTTCTCACGCCCAAAAGGATAGGGATAAGTTGGTTTTCGTTTGAATTCAAATTTGATTTGAATTCAAATGTGTAACCTCTTGTCTTTATCCTCTCACGCGGATAAGACATGTTCGACGTTGTTTTAAAAAGAGGAGAAAGGTGGGACGTGCGTAGAAAAATTAGGAGAGAAACTTTGGGGCATGAGGAAGGCTTCTGCATAAGGTGAAGGTCCAAAACCTTCCGAGAGAAAAAGAAAGAAAAGAGAGAAAATTGGGCGCAGGGTTTTTGGTGTGTACCCTAGGGTTTCTACCTAGGGTTCGGGAAGTGAGATTGGTATGCCACGAGTGTCGTGAGTCCACAAAATTTCAGAGAGAGATCCATCAACCTCTCAAGTAACTGTGTAGATAATTCGGAGCATCCGAGAAGTCAGCACACATCGATCGAAGGAGTTCGATCAACATCTGCCATCAAAAGGGTGAAATCACGAACTAGCATTCGTGAGGAGCTGATCAGACGGGAGCTTCGTGTGGACGATCCGCAGAGGCCAGACAGTTGGGTGGCTGCGACGTGATGATCAGAGCCCTCCGACGGTGATCAGATTACGGTGATCGACTACCCGCAAAAGGTGATGTGTTCTGAACACAGTACTGTAAAACGTTTACTGATTCAAATTTGAATTTCAAATTTAAATGCATGCTGTTGTATCATATTTAGATCCTAGTGTAGGGTTAATTAGTATTAATTAATGAGATTAATTAATAATTCTACTGTAAAATAGTAATTTTGAAAAAGTTTTAAAATTACCATTTTGCCCCTGCACTAAATTTTCGCTTCACGGCTCCCGTAGGAGTCTGGACGAGGTCTGTCTGCAGTCAGAGTCGGGGATGAGGCCCAGCACCCATAGGGGTCCGGGCGGAGTCTTCCTGCAATTAAAATCAGGGGCGAAGTCCGGCTCCCGTAGGAGTCCGGACGAAGCTTACCAGCGGTTGAAGTTGGTGACGGAGCCCGACTCCCGTAGGAGTCCGGGCGGAGTCTGCTTGCAGTCAGAGTTGTCGGCGGAGTCCAGCTCCCGTAGGAGTCCGGACGAGGTCTGTCTGCAGTCGGAGTCGGGGACGAGGCCCGGCTCCCGTAGGGATCTGGGCGGAGTCTTCCTGCAATTAAAGTCAGGGGCGAAGTCCGTCTAACGTAGGAGTCCGGACGAAGCTTACCAGCAGTGGAAGTTGGTGACGGAGCCCGGCTCCCGTAGGAGTCCGGGAGGAGTCTGCTTGCAGTCAGAGTTGTGGGCGGAGTCTGGCTCCCGTAGGAGTCCGGATGAGGTCTGTCTGCAGTCGGAGTCGGGGACGAGCCCCGGCTCCCGTAGGGGTCCGGGCAGAGTCTTCCTACAATTAAAGTCAGGGGCAAAGTCCGACTCCCGTAGAAGTCCGAACGAAGCTTACCAGCGGTTGAAGTTGGTGACGGAGCCCGGCTCCCGTAGGAGTCCGGGCGGAGTCTGCTTGCAGTCGGAGTTATGGGCGGAGTCCGGCTCCCGTAGGAGTCCGGACGAGGTCTGTCTGCAGCCGGAGTCGGGGATGAGGCCCGGCTCCCGTAGGGGTCCGGGCGGAGTCTTCCTGCAATTAAAGTCAGGGGTGAAGTCCGGCTCCCGTAGGAGTCCAGACGAAGCTTACCAGCGGTTGAAGTTGGTGACGGAGCCCGGCTCCCGTAGGAGTCCGGGCGGAGTCTGCTTGCAGTCGGAGTTGTGGGCGGAGTCCGGCTCCCATAGGAGTCTGGACGAGGTCTGTCTGCAGCCGGAGTCGGGGACGACTCGTGAGGATTAATCCCGTTGAGAACTTCGACTGAGGGTATTTTATACCCAACACCAGTCCCCCTACTTTCGAGTTTGAATTTCGAATGAAGGAAGTACAGAGAGGTTTGCACAGCCGAAGTTGTCCCCTTGAACCCTGTGTACGACCGCCTCCAGATATTTTGGCATTAAATGTGCGCGTGCTGGAGTCTTTTCGAATCGGGGTGATACGAAGGGACCCTTCGAAATTTCCACTGGTACGCTAGCCCAAGTACGGTGCAGTAATGGCTCTGTCAGCCGTCAGCCGCTTTTAGCCGCCTGCCGTGGCGAGTGGGACACGTGTCGAGCGCGGGCCGGTCTGGGGGGATTCGCGATCATTATGGCGCCGGATCTCAGGGTCTATTTAAACCCGCCCTTCCGCCTTTAGGGGCCCTATTCTGCCTGAGAGTTCCATCAGTATTCGCCCCTTCTTCGAGAGTCCCGATTCTCCTTGGCGTCTTCTTGGGCCATAGGCGTCCTTCGAATCGTCCCTTTCCTCGCCCCTCTGCATCCCTTAGGGCGATCTAGTTTAGTCCCAGAACCTCCATCCTTCTTCTTGCCATTTAGGGGCCTTTTCTTCGCCATTTTCTTCTGTCGTATTCCTCCGAGTTAGTCTCCTGTGACCTCTCATCCTTTGTCCCGTCTGTCTTCTTCGGGATCTTTAGAGTCTTCATTCGAAGTTATTTGAAATGTCTTCTGGCTCTTCCGCTTCCAGCGGTTCTGGGAGTTCTTCCGCCTCAACCCCCCAGGTCCCTCGTTCTGTAGATGAACCAACATCTGGGGCTGGGCTTCACCTGATTTTTGCATCGGGCGCCATTCCATGCTCCCTGACTCCGGATGAACTCCTTCTGATAAGGCTTCAGTATGGAGTTCCTCCGTAGTACGACCTGGAGCTGCCTGACCCCTCCGATCGGGCTAGCACTCCTCCACCCGGTCGTTTTTGCTTGTATCAGGAGGCGTTCCATGCCGGGCTCCGGCTTCCGCTTCCGTCCTTTGTTGTCGCCCTCTTCCACTTCTTAGATATCTCTTTGGCTTCAGTTGCTCCGAATTCTTTTAGGTTTTTGATAGGGTTTTTCTCCCTTTGCCACGTAGTCGAGGTCCAGCCATCCCTCTCTTAGTTTAGGCATTTCTATATGTTGGGTATAAAATACCCTCAGCCGAAGTTCTCAACGAGATTAACCCTCGCGGGCCTCGTCCCCGACTCCGACTGCAGACAAACCTTGTCCGGACTCCTACGGGAGCCGGACTCCACCCACAACTCCGACCGCAAGCAGACTCCGCCCGGACTCCTACGGGAGCCGGGCTCCGTCCCCAACTTCAACTGCAAGGAAGACCCCACCCGGACTCCTACGGGAGCCGGACTCCATCGCCAACTTTAACTGCTGGTAAGCTCCGTCCGAACTCCTACGGGAGCCAAACTTCGCACCTGACTTTAATTGCAGGAAGACTCCGTCCGGACCCCTACGGGAGCCGGGCCTCATCCCCGACTCCGATTGTAGACATACCTCGTCCGGACTCCTACGGGAGCTGGACTCCGCCCACAACTCCGACCGCAAGCAGACTCCGCCCGGACTCCTACGGGAGCCGGGCTCCGTCACCAACTTCAACTGCTGGTAAGCTTCGTCCGGACTCCTATGGGAGCCGGACTTCGCCCCTGACTTTAATTGCAGGAAGACTCCGCCCGGACCCCTACGGGAGTCGGGCCTCATCCCCGACTCCGGCTGCAGACAGACCTCGTCCAGACTCCTACGGGAGCCGGACTCCACCCACAACTCCGACCGCAAGCAGACTCTGTCCGGACTCCTATGGGAGTCGAGCTCCGTCACCAACTTCAATCGCTGGTAAGCTTCGTCCGGACTCCTACGGGAGCCGGACTTCACCCCTGACTTTAATTGCAGGAAGACTCCGCCCGGACCCCTACGGGAGCCGGGCCTCATCCCTGACTCCGGCTACAGACAGACCTCGTCCGGACTCCTATGGGAGCCAGACTCCGCCCACAACTCTGACTGCAAAAAGACTCTGCCCGGACTCCTATGGGAGCCGGGCTCCATCACCAACTTCAACCGCTGGTAAGCTTCGTCCGGACTCCTACGAGAGTCGGACTTCGCCCCTGACTTTAATTGCAGGAAGACTCCGCCTGGACCCCTACGGGAGCCGGGCCTCGTCCCCGACTCCGGCTGCAGACAGACCTCGTCCGAACTCCTATGGGAGCCGGGCTCCATCACCAACTTCAACTGCTGGTGAGCTTCGTCCGGACTCCTACGGGAGCCAGACTTCATCCCTGAGTTTAATTGCAGGAAGACTCCGCCCGGACCCCTACGGGAGCCGGACCTCATCCCCGACTTCAGCTAAAGGAAGACTTCGTCCGGACTCTTACAGGAGCCGGACTGTGGGCTCCTCTCAAATGGATAGCTAGCCACCCCTCTCCGCTAGACATTCCAGTCGAACTTCAGCCGACAGGTCTGCACTCCTTGGCGTGACGCAGCAACGGCCACGATCCTGCTCCACTTCCTGCGATGGATTCCGCACGGCTCCATTACTCCCTGGCAGACCGCTATGATGCCCACGATCCTGCTCCACTTCCTGCGACGGATACCATGCGATTCTTCCATCCTCTGGCAAGTCGTGACAACAGACGTCGCTCCACTCCCTGCGGCAGACTCCACATGGCGTGCTTCGGTAATAGCCATGGGTCTACTCCACTACTCTTCGCAATAAACTCCACCAGACCCTGGGCAGCCCATGACCAGACGGTTACAGATGTCGCTATCAGCTTACAGCCCCCTACGCCTATAAAAGGAGACCCCAGATACGTTATTCGATAAGCTCTCATTTTACCTAGAAACTCTGCTAAAATTTTTGTTCGAGCACTCCATTCTTGTTGAGGCAGAGAACTGACTTGAGCGTCGGAGGGTCTTGCCGGAGCAACCCCACCTCCGGTTTAGACTTCTTTTGCAGGTCCCGACGGTGACCGTGACTCCAGCTTCTCCAGTGTAAGCAGATTCTTGCATCAACAGGATTGGCGCTAGAAGGAGGGCCTGTGTCTTCGCAGTATCCTTGTTCTTAAAGGAGCGCTCAACGGGACCGCCCCCGGACATCTTTTTCTGTGTCCTCTCCTCCTTCCTCCACTTGGTCTTTGCTCGATGCCTCCCCGCAAGGCATCCACGCGACGATCCACGACCTCCGCGGCCAGATCTCAGGCTCCGGCCTCACCTCCTGTTTCCCAATCTCCTCCTCCTCCTCCGATGACGGCGGTCGGCGTGGAGCAGTTTGATATGCTAGCACAGCAGGTCAGAGGCCTCACTGAAGCTGTGCAGGCCATACAGCAGCAGCAGCAGCCGCAGGCATCAGTGTGCCTGGAAAGGGTGTCATCGGAACTCCAGAATCCGACGTTGGGGTGGGCCACTTGGGCCAGCCATCCCGTCTTTCCTGGGAAGATGAACCCGAGGGTGGAGAGCCCTCAATCGGATCACGACTCCACCCTTGGAAGATCCCTGTCCCCATTCTGCCAGAGGACCCTCGAGACCCGAAGTCGAGAGGATTTTCTGGATTGAAGACTCCAAGAGATGAACCGGTGGATCGAAGAACTCCGCCACGCTCCCTCCGCTTATGGTGAGGATATTTGCACTGACCCTCCCTTTTCTCAAATGATCATGCAGGAATCGATCCCACCAAACTTCAAACTCACCCACTTCGAAAGCTACGACGGGACTTCGGACCCGGTTGATCATCTGGAAGCCTTCTGGATGATGATGCTGCTTTATGGTGCTCCCAACGCCATTCTATGCCGAGCCTTCCCATCCACCTTGAAGGGAGCGGCGAGAAACTGGTACTCGATGCTGAAGCCGGGTACCATCTTTTCCTTCGATCAGATGAGCCACCAATTCGTGGCCCATTTTGTCAGCAGCCGGCACCCCCGGAAGGGTTCGGAGTCCCTCATCAATATCAAGTAGAGGGAAGGGGAGTCCATTCGGGCCTACATCAACTGTTTCAATATCGCAGCGCTGGAGGTCCGGAATTTGGACCAATCAGTCGCAATGGCCGCTCTGAAGGGCGGCCTTCAGAAGAATGACCTTTTGTTCTCCCTGGAGAAGAAGTACCCCAGAGATTTTGCTGATTTATTGGCTCGGGCTGAAGGGTACGCCCGAGCGAAAGAAGCCTTCAAAATGAAGGATGAGGAGACTGCGAGAGAGCGGCAGGCGAGAGACTCGAGTAAGCTCGCAGTCGAAAAAAGGTCGAGAGAAGCTCGGCCGCGTTCTCGATCCCCTCCTGGGCACAAGCGTGCCCATACTCCATCCCAGGTACGCAGACAGAAAAGTCTGGATCATGGGGTTCGACGGGATTCTCCACCGAGAAGATTCTGTAACTATGCCCCCCTCAATGCCTCGAAGATCCAGGTACTGATGGAGGTCAGGGAGCAGCTCCCTAGGCCAGAGAGGATGCGCACACACCCCGGGAAGCGCAACCCCAACAAGTTCTGTCTCTACCACCGCGACCACGGCCACGACACGGAGGAATGCATCCAGCTCCGAGATGAGATCGAGGAGCCATCCGGCGAGGTCGACTCGACAGGTTCATCCGACGCCAGCCTGAGGGTAGAGAAGATCGGCCAAGGGTCCTGCCGCAACCTGAACCACCAAGGAGGGAGGAGTAGCCCGGAGATCGGCCTCCAATTGGGACCATCGACTCCATCATCGGAGGGCCTCAAGGAGGAGCAGACCTTCCACGACCATGAAACTCGGAAAACCTGTAAATGTATCACTTACGACTTTGCCCTGAATCTAAATTCCTTTCAACTTTGCATGCTCCTCCCATTTGGCATAGATTTGTTACGACTGGGGATAACCCCTTCAAACAATTAAAACAAGGTTATGTTAAGAATGGGAGGAGAACCTCATCCTAACTTAACTAAAATGAAAGTCCGATTATCTTGAGATCGAATTGGGGGAGAGGCCTTACAACGCCCGAATGCACCCCCACAGCCATGTCAGGAACAGGAGGAGAACCTCGTCCTGGCATGAGCAAAGTCAAAGGCCCGATTCTTTTAGATTAGATGGAGGGAGAGGCCTTACAATGCCCTAATGCGCCCCCACAGCCATGTCAGGAACAGGAGGAGAACCTCATCCTGACATGAGCAAAGTCAAAGGCCCGGTTCTTTTAGATCGGATGGGGGGAGAGGCCTTACAATGCCCTAATGCGCCCCCACAGCCATGTCAGGAACAGGAGGAGAACCTCATCCTAGCATGAGCAAAGTCAAAGGCCCGGTTCTTTTAGATCGGATGGGGGGAGAGGCCTTACAACACCCTAATGTGCCTCCACAGCCATGTCAGGAACAGGAGGAGAATCTCATCCTGACATGAGCAAAGTCGAAGGCCCAGTTCTTTTAGATCGGATGGGGGGAGAGACCCTTGCGA
This sequence comes from Elaeis guineensis, assembly GCF_000442705.2. Classification (NCBI taxonomy): domain Eukaryota; kingdom Viridiplantae; phylum Streptophyta; class Magnoliopsida; order Arecales; family Arecaceae; genus Elaeis; species Elaeis guineensis. The sequence continues at coordinate 10,582,987 of NC_025999.2, read as the reverse complement.
TGGCCCTTATGTGCCCCCGCGGCTCGATTGGGAACAGGAGGAGAACCTCATCCTAACCTGAGTTGAGATCGACTACGTCAGGAACGGAAGGAGAACCTCGTCCTGACGGTGACGAAACCCGACCGCCCAACAAGATCGGATGAAGGGGAAAGGCCCCTCAGCGACACCTTCACACTTCTACGCAACCCCGTAAAAAGCAAGGGGAGGGCCCTCACTCTAAAAAGAGGAGGAAAATAAAAAAGAAAGAGCGACGAACTACGTTGGAAACAGATGAAGGACAAACCACACCAAAGACCTAAGGAACCTCATCTCAACAAATACGGGAAGTTCCTACCAAACACCCTCGGCCTCCAAGAAGGCTCTCGACACAGGTCAAGAAGACATCGATGCCTCCGAGGTAATGCAGAGTTCGGACCTCCAAGCTTGAGCCTACAGCTACGAACGACGAGGAAAGCAAACCAGCATATCGACGACTAGGCACCTCCAAATGACGTCAATGTCAGACAAGTCGAACAACAAGAGAAGTTCGGCGGACGATAATTTAATACAATATGCGAACGAGGTAACACAAAATTTCTTTTTCATTCCATTTGCAAAATATACACCATGAAGCCCAGAAGGCCAAAGGAAGAAAAGCAAAACGACAAAAGCGAGACAAAACAACAAAAGGGAAAATGTATACATGAAAAGACGGAAGGCCAAGAAGAGCCCTAGGGAAGCTCTGCTCCTTCCGACCTAGAATTATCTACTCCACCCCTTATCCAGGACTGCCTCAGATTCTTGACTTCTTCTTCTAGCTCTCTCTTTTTCAGCAGCGTGTCCTGGAGCGCCCGACGAAGTCGCTGGCTTTCGGTCTCCACCTCTCGACGCCTCTTTCTCAGGACCTCAGATTCTACCTCCGCATCCGTGACGGCCTGCTGCTCGTATGCCAGTTGGATCTTCAATTACTGCAGCTCAGCCATCCTTTCTCTGAGGGCGACAGAAAGCCCTTCGACGGTTCCTCTTAGGGACTGGAGTTCATTAAAATCCCGAGCAGAAGTAAGCTGAGCCCTGTCAGCCAGCTGCCTCTGAAGACAGGCGACTTCATCGGCCGCCACCCTGAGTCTCCCTTTATATTCATCCACCTGCCTGCGCCAACCGGCCCGATGCATGTCGTAGCTCACCTCGATGTCCTGAAGCTGCTGCTGAAGGTCGGAGACCTTCTTCGACCACTCCCGATCACCGTCGGCCCGAGCCAAGAGCCGGGACGAACTCCCTTCCAGCTGGCCGATCCTCTCCTTCGCAGCCGACAGTTCACCCTGAGAGCACTAATCTTGACAGCTTGAGCCCAAATTCGATCGCCGGTGCTCTTCTTGTATTCTTCAAGCTCCTTCGCAAAGTCCGCCTTCCTCCGGCTATACTCCATGATCCCTTTCACATGGAGATTTCGAAAGCGGGTGGCCTCCAAGGTGGCTTCAGAGTAACCCTCCCTTAACCTGCGAAGCTCGCCTTCCATCTTCTTCAACCTTTTCGTCGCATGAAGAACCTCCTTCTTCAGCCACTGGATCGTGGACTTCAGCAGGATCTCCTGGGGCAGGGGAAGTGCCTTGGCAGGACACTGCCATCGAGAGACAGAAGTGTCAAGGCGCGTCTCATTGCAGAAAGAAAAATAAAAAGGGAGAAAGGGGGAGAAGAGAAGCCATCCACGATGAGAAATTCAACTTTATTGATTGAATGATTCTTGAAGACAAAAAGAAAAAAAAATTATGGTAAAAGAAAGATACAAGGTCGGAGGTCTCAGACCTCAGAAGCAGGAGTTGGAGAGTTCGGTATTCCTGGAGGGGGGGCTGCGGCAGCAGTGGCGGCAGGAGAAGGACCGGCCTCCTCCTTAGACTCCTCGCCCAAGAAGCTGAGGTCGAGCTCGAGAAATTTTCTGGCCACCTTCTCCTGGCAGAGCTCGAACCCCTTGATGAATGCTTCTTGACCGAACCTGACGTTCAGGTCCCTCATCTCTGTGGAGGTCTTGAACTCCTCCACTGCAAGAACCCTGGCCTCCGAGATTAGGACCGAAATCTGCTCCACCAAGTTGGCGACCTTGGCCTCCGCCTTCCTCACCGTCTCCTCCGAGGTCTGCCTCTCTTCTTCCCGGGCCTATTTTTCTCTCTCCAGGGCCTCCTAAAGGGCAACTACTTCGGCTGCCTTTTCTTTGAGGCGAGTGACCTCGGCCCGATGATGCTCCTCCACCTGGATGGCGTCCCTCCTCGCCCGGTTCGTCGCCTCGATATTGGCGAGGAGCTGGTGCCCAATCTGCAAGGATGGCTAGGGGATCAGAACAAGGGTCGAATAGCCGGTTAAATGAAGATTTGTTTACCTCGAGAAAGGATCCTAGGGAGTCCCAAACCCGCTGCTCAGGATCGACGCGGTCGATCCTCTCGACGACTTCAGGCAGAATGTAGCCGTCGATCAACCGCTTGATCAAGTCCCTATCATTGAAGGGATTCTCTGGCTCCTCTTCGAAACCAAGGGACTCGTCAGCGACGGCTCGACGGCTTCTCACCCTGCGGGCCACCGACTTCCTTCTCTTCCCCCTCTCGACTACGGGCGCCTCCATGGAGCGGACCCCCGAAACGGGAGCCCCAGTCGGTGGACTCCTCGAAGAGGCCCGGGGGGCCGTTGGTTCGGTGTCCGAGGGAACGTCGATCGTTGGAGCCACTTGGACGGGCACGGCCAAGCTCGACTCCTCCGCCCTAGCCCTCTTTGCTGATCCGGAGGCCGCGGCACCATTTCTTTTGTGGGCCTTCAGGCCCCTGGCAAGCATCCGTGCTGCTTCGGCGTCCATTCCTTAAAAAAAAAAAAAAATTAATCAATCAAAAATAAAAAATTAATAATGGGATGAAAAGGGAAGGAGTGGCACACAAAAAAAAAAAGAAAAAAAAAAGAGGAAAGAAGAGAGAAGAAAAAGGAAGAAAAAGAAGAAGGATAGAAGAAAAGAAGAGAAAGGAAAAGATGGAGTACTCGCAGGATTCTGGGGGCTCAGGCCGATGTTGAACAAAAATTGCTCCCTCAGAAGGTTGGAAAGGGAAGGAGCGAAGTAGTCAAGAAGCTTTCGGGCAGCCTGGAGGTCGTCCTCCCCCAGGCTAGGGGCCCGACGGACAGAATCCCTCAGAGAGCCCCAAGGGGGCAGGCCCAGCCTCAGGGTCGGGCAGTGGACGAAGATGTATTTTTCTTTTCAGTTGTGGATTGAAGAGGGGGCACCTTTCAGCAACCCCTTCTTGCCGAACTGAGGGGAGAAATACCACCAGTCCTTCGCCGAAGGATGACGCTTGAAGATATAGAAATGCCTAAACAGAGAGAGGGACGGCTGGACCTCGACTACGTGGCAAAGGGAGAGAAATCCTATCAAAAACCTAAAAGAATTCGGAGCAACTGAAGCCAAAGAAATATCTAAGAAGCGGAAGAGGGCGACAACAAAGGACGGAAGCGAAAGCCGGAGCCCGGCACGGAACACCTCCTGATACAGGCAAAAATGATCGGGTGGAGGAGTGCTAGCCCGGTCGGAGGGGCCAGACAGCTCCAGATCGTACTCCGGAGGAACTCCATACTGAACCCTTATCAGAAGGAGTTCATCCGGAGTCAGGGAGCATGGAATGGCGCCCGGCGCAAAAACTGGGCGAAGCCCAGCCCCAGATGTGGGTTCATCTACAGAACTAGGGACCTGGGGGGTTGAGGCGGAAGAACTCCCGAAACCGCTGGAAGCGGAAGAGCCGGAAGACATTTCAAATAACTTCGAATGAAGACTCTAAAGATCCCGAAGAAGACAGACGGGACAAAGGACGAGAGGTCACAGGAGACTAACTCGGAGGAATACGACAGAAGAAAATGGCGAAGAAAAGGCTCCTAAATAGCAAGAAGAAGGATGGAGGTTCTGGGACTAACCTAGATCGCCCTGAGGGATGCAGAGGGGCGAGGAAAGGGATGATTTGAAGGATGCCTATGGCCCAAGAAGACGCCAAGGAGAATCGGGACTCTCGAAGAAGGGGCGAATACTGATGGAACTCTCAGGCGGAATAGGGCCCCTAAAAGCGGAAGGGCGGGTTTAAATAGACCCTGGGATCCGACGCCATAATGATCGCGAATCCCCCCAGACCGGCCCGTGCTCGACACGTGTCCAACTTGCCACGGCAGACGGCTAAAAGTGACTGACGGCTGACAGAGCCATTACTGCACCGTACCTGGGCCAACGTACTAGCGGGAATTTCGAAGGGTCCCTTCGCATCACCCCGATTCGAAAAGACTCCAGCACGCGCACATTTAATGCCAAAATATCTGGAGGCGGTCGTACACAGGGTTCAAGGGGACAACTTCGGCTGTGCAAACCTCTCTGTACTTCCTTCATTCGAAATTCAAACTCGAAAGTAGGGGGACTGGTGTTGGGTATAAAATACCCTCAGCCGAAGTTCTCAACGAGATTAACCCTCGCGGGCCTCGTCCCCGACTCCGACTGCAGACAAACCTTGTCCGGACTCCTACGGGAGCCAGACTCCGCCCAGGACTCCGACCGCAAGCAGACTCCGCCCAGACTCCTACGGGAGCCGGGCTCCTTCCCCAACTTCAATTGCAAAGCAGACTCTGCCCGGACTCCTACGGGAGCCGGGCTCCGTCCCCAACTTCAACTGCAAGGAAGACCCCGCCCGGACTCCTACTGGAGCCGGGCTCCATCGCCAACTTCAACTGCTGGTAAGCTCCGTCCGGACTCCTACGGGAGCCAGACTTCGCACCTAACTTTAATTGCAGGAAGACTCCGCCCAGACCCCTACGGGAGCCAGGCCTCGTCCCCGACTCCGGCTGCAGACAGACCTCGTCCGGACTCCTACGGGAGTCAGACTCCGCCCACAACTCTGACCGCAAGCAGACTTTGCCCGGACTCCTACGGGAGCCGGGCTCCGTCACCAACTTCAATCGCTGGTAAGCTTCGTCCGGACTCCTACGGGAGCCAGACTTCGCCCCTGACTTTAATTGCAGGAAGACTCCGCCCGGACCCCTACGGGAGCCGGGCCTCGTCCCCGACTCTGGCTGCAGACAGACCTCGTCTGGACTCCTACGGGAGTCGGACTTCGCCCATAACTCCGACTGCAAAAAGACTCCGCCCGGACTCCTACGGGAGCCGGGCTCCATCACCAACTTCAACCGCTGGTAAGCTTCGTCCGGACTCCTACGGGAGCCGAACTTCGCCCCTGACTTTAATTGCAGGAAGACTCCGCCCGAACCTCTACGGGAGCAGGGCCTCATCCCCGACTCCGGCTGCAGACAGACCTCGTCCGAACTCCTATGGGAGCCGGACTCCGCCCACAACTCCGACCGCAAGCAGACTCCGCCCGGGCTCCTACGGGAGTCGGGCTCCGTCACCAACTTCAACTGCTGGCGAGCTTCGTCCGGACTCCTACGGGAGCTGGACTTCGCCCCTGACTTTAATTGCAGGAAGACTCTGCCCGGACCCCTATGGGAGCCGGGCCTCATCCCCGACTCCGGCTGCAGATAGACCTCGTCCGAACTCCTACGGGAGCCAGACTCCGCCCACAACTCCGACCGCAAGCAGACTCCGTCCGGACTCCTACGGGAGCCGGGCTTCGTCACCAACTTCAACCGCTGGTAAGCTTCGTCCGGACTCCTACGGGAGCCAGACTTCGCCCCTGACTTTAATTACAGGAAGACTCCGCCCGGACCCCTACGGGAGCCGGGCCTCATCCCCGACTTCGGCTAAAGGAAGACTTCGTCCAGACTCTTACGGGAGCCGAACTCCGGGCTCCTCTCAAATGGATGGCTAACCACCCCTCTCCGCCTGACACTCCAGCCGAACTTCAGCCGACAGGTCTGCACTCCCTGGCGTGACGCAGCAACGGCCACGATCCTGCTCCACTTCCTACGATGGATTTCACGCGGCTCCATTACTCCTTGGTAGACCGCTATGATGCCTATGATCCTGCTCCACTTCCTACGACGGATACCATGCGATTCTTCCATTCTCTGGCAAGTCGCGACAACGGACGCCGCTCCACTCCCTACGGTAGACTCCACGTGGCGCGCTTCGGTGATAGCCACGGGTCTACTCCACTACTCTTCGCAACAAACTCTACCTGACCCTGGGCATCCCACGACCAGACGGTTATAGATGTCGCTATCAGCTTACAGCCCGCTATGCCTATAATAGGGGACCCCAGATACGTTATTCGATAAGCTCTCATTTTACTTAAAAATTCTGCTAAAATTTTCGTACGAGCACTCCATTTTTGTTGAGGCAGAGAACTGACTTGAGCATCGGAGGGTCTTGCCGGAGCAACCCCACCTCCGGTTTAGACTTCTTTTGCAGGTCCCGACGGCGATGCGACTCCAGCTTCTCCGACGTAAGCGGATTCTTGCATCAACACTATACCTTCAAGCGTCATCCTTCGACGAAGGACTGGTGGTATTTCTTCCCTCAGTTCGGCAAGAAGGGGTTGCTGAAAGGTGCCCCCTCTTCAATCCACAACTGGAAGGGAAAATACCTCTTCGTCCACTGCCCGACCCTGAGGCTGGGCCTGCCCCCTTGGGGCTCTCTGAGGGATTCTATCCGTCGGACCCCTAGCCTGGGGGAGGACGACCTCCAGGCTGCTCGAAAGCTTCTTGACTACTCCGCTCCTTCCCTTCCCAACCTTCTGAGGGAGCAATTTTTGTTCAACATCGGCCTGAGCCCCCCAGGATCCTGCGAGTACTCCATTTTTTCCTTTCTCTTCTTTTCTTCTGTCCTTCTTCTTTTTCTTTCTTTTTCTTCTCTCTTCTTTCCTCTTTTTTTTTTTTTTTTTTTTAAGGAATGGACGCCGAAGCAGCACGGATGCTTGCTAGGGGCCTCAAGGCCCACAAAAGAAAGGGTGCCGCGGCCTCCGGATCAGCAAAGAGGGCCAGGGCGGAGGAGTCGAGCTTGGCCGCACCTGTCCAGGCGGCTCCAATGATCGATGTTCCCTCGGACACCGAACCAACGGCCCCCCGGGCCTCTTCGAGGAGTCCGTCGACTGGGGCTTCCGTTTCGGGGGTCCGCTCCATGGAGGTGCCCGTAGTTGAGAGGGGAAAGAGAAGGAAGTCGGTGGCCCACAGGGTGAGTAGCCACCGAGCCACCGCTGATGAGTCCCTCAGTTTCGAAGAGGAGCCGGAGAATCCCTTCAATGACAGGGACTTGATCAAGTGGTTGATCGACGGCTGCATTCTGCCTGTAGTCATCGAGAGGATCGACCGCGCCGATCCTGAGCAGCAGGTTTGGGACTCCCTAGGGTCCTTTCTCGAGGTAAATAAATCTTCATTTAACCGGCTATTCGACCCTTGTTCTGATCCCCTAGCCGCCCTTGCAGATTGGGCACCAGCTCCTCGCCAATATCGAGGCGATGAACCGGGCAAGGAGGGACGCCATCCAGGCGGAGGAGCATCATCGGGCTGAGGTCGCTCACCTTAAAGAAAAGGTAGCCGAAGTAGTTGCCCTTCAGGAGGCCCTGGAGAGAGAAAAATAGGCCTGGGAAGAAGAGAGGCAGACCTCGGAGGAGACGGTGAGGAAGGCGGAGGCCGAGGTCGCCAACTTGGCAGAGCAGATTCCGATCCTGGTCTCGGAGGCCAGGGTTCTTGCAGTAAAGGAGTTCAAGACCTCCACAGAGATGAGGGACCTGAACGTCAGGTTCGGTCAAGAAGCATTCATCAAGGGGTTCGAGCTCTGCCAGAAGAAGGTGGCCAGAAAATTTCCCGAGCTCAACCTCAGCTTCTTGGGTGAGGAGTCTGAGGATGAGGCCAATCCTTCTCCTGCCGCTACTGCTGCCGCAGCCCCCCCTCCAGGAACATCGAGCTCTCCAACTCCTGCTTCTGAGGTCTGAGACCTCCGTCCTTGTATCTTTCTTTTACCATAATTTTTCTTTTCCTTTTTGTCTTCAAGAATCATTCAATCAATAAAGTTGAATTTCTCACCGTGGATGGCTTCTCTTCTCCCCCTTCCCCCCTTTTTATTTTTCTTTCTGCAATGAGATGCGCCTTAACGCTTCTGTCTCTCGATGGTAGTGTCTTGCCAAGGCACTTCCCCTGCCCCAGGGGATCTCGCTAAAGTCCACGATCCAGCGGCTGAAGAAGGAGGTTCTTCATGTGACGAAAAGGTCGAAGAAGATGGAAGGCCAGCTTTGCAGGTTAAGGGAGGGTTACTCTGAAGCCACCTCGGAGGCCCCCCACTTTCGAAATCTTCACGTGAAAGGGATCATGGAGTATAGTCGGAGGAAGGCAGACTTCGCGAAGGAGCTTGAGGAATACAAGAAGAGCGCCAGCGACCAAATTTGGGCTCAAGCTGCCAAGATTAGTGCTCTCAAGGTGGAACTGTCGGCTGCGAAGGAAAGGATCAGCCAGCTGGAAGGGAGTTCATCCCGGCTCTTGGCTCGGGCCAACGACGACCGGGAGTGGTCGAAGAAGGTCTCCGACCTTCAGCAGCAGCTTCAGGACGTCGAGGTGAGCTACGACGTGCATCGGGCCGGTTGGCGCAGGCAGGTGGGTGAATATAAAGGGAGACTCAGGGTGGCGGCCGACGAAGTAGCCCGTCTTCAGAGGCAGCTGGCTGACAGGGCTCAGCTTACTTCTACTCGAGATTCTAATGAACTCCAGTCCCTAAGAGGAACCGTCGAAGGGCTTTCTATCACCCTCGGAGAAAGGACGGCTGAGCTGCAGTAATTGAAGATCCAACTGGCATACGAGCAGCAGGCCGTCACGGATGCGGAGGTAGAATCTGAGGTCCTGAGAAAGAGGCATCGAGAGGCGGAGATCGAAAGCCAACGACTTCGTCGGGCGCTCCAGGATGCACTGCTGAAAAAGAGAGAGCTAGTAGAAGTTGAGAATCTGAGGCAGTCCTGGATAAGGGGTGGAGTAGATAATTCTAGGTCGGAAGGAGCAGAGCTTCCCTAGGGCTCTTCTTGGCCTTCCATCTTTTCATGTATACATTTTTCCTTTTGTTGTTTTATCTCGCTTTTGTCATTTTGCTTTTCTTCCTTTGGCCTTCTGGGCTTCATGGTATATATTTCACAAATGGAATGAAAAAGAGAATTTGTGTTACCTCATCCGCATATTGTATTAAATTATCATCCGCCGAACTTCTCTTGTCGTTCGACTTGTCCGACGTTGACGTCGTTTGGAGGTGCCCAGTCGTCGATACGCTGATTTGCTTTCCTCGTCGTTCGTGGCCGTAGGCTCGAGCTTGGTGGTCCGAACTCTGCATTACCTCAGAGGCGTCGCTGTCTTCTTGACCTGTGTCGAGAGCCTTCTTAGAGGTCGGGGGTGTTTGGTAGGAACTTTCCATCTTTGTTGAGACGAGGTTCCTTAGGTCTTTGGTGTGGTTTGTCCTTCATCTATTTCCGATGTAGTTCGACGCTCTTCCTTTTTAATTTTCCTCCTCTTTTCAGAGTGAGGGCCCTCCCCTTGCTCTTTGCAGGGTTGCGTAGAAGTGTGAAGGTGCCGCTGAGGGGCCTTTCCCCTTCATCCGATCTTGTTGGGCGGCCGGGTTTCGTCACCATCAGGATGAGGTTCTCCTTCCGTTCCTGACGTAGTCGATCTCAGCTCAGGTTAGGATGAGGTTCTCCTCCTATTCCCAATGGAGCCGCGGGGGCACATAAGGGCCATCGTAAGGGTCTCTCCCCCCATCCGGTCTAAAAGAACTGGGCCTTCGACTTTGCTCATGTCAGGATGAGGTTCTCCTCCTGTTCCTAACATGGCTGTGGGGGCACATTAGGGCGTTGTAAGGCCTCTCCCCCCATCCGGTCTAAAAGAACTGGGCCTTCGACTTTGCTCATGTCAGGACGAGATTCTCCTCTTATTTTTGACATGGCTGTGGGGGCACATTAGGGCGTTGTAAGACCTCTCCCCCCATCTGGTCTAAAAGAACCGGGCTTTTGACTTTGCTCATGTCAGGACGAGGTTCTCCTCCTGTTCCTGATATGGCTGTGGGGACGCATTAGGGCGTTGTAAGGCCTCTTCCCCCATCCGATCTAAAAGAACCGGGCCTTTGACTTTGCTCATGTCAGGATGAGGTTCTCCTCCTGTTCCTGACATGGCTGTGGGTGCGCATTAGAGCGTTGTAAGGCCTCTCCCCCCATCCGATCTAAAAGAATCGGGCCTTTGACTTTGCTCATGCCAGGATGAGGTTCTCCTCCTGTTCCTGACATGGCTGTGGGGGTGCATTCGGGCATTGTAAGGCCTCTCCCCCAATCCGATCTCAAGATAATCGGACTTTTATTTTAGTTATGTTAGGATGAGGTTCTCCTCCCGTTCCTAACATAACCTTGTTTTAATTGTTTGAAGGGGTTATCCCCAGTCGTAACAAATCCATGCCAAATGGGAGGAGCATGCAAAGTCGAAAGAAATTTAGATTCAGGGCAAAATCGTAAGCGATACATTTACAGGTTTCTCAAGTTCCATGGTCGTGGAAGGTCTGCTCCTCCTTGAGGCCCTTCGGCGATGGAGTCGATGGTCCCAATTGGAGGCCGATCTCCAGACTGCTCCTCCCTCCTTGGCGGTTCAGGTTGCGGCAGGGCCCTTGGCCGATCTTCTCTACCCTCAAGCCGGCATCGGATGAACCTATCGAGTCGACCTCACCGGATGAGCTCCTCGATCTCATCTCAGAGCTGGATGCATTCCTCTATGTCGTGGCTGTGGTCGCGGTGGTAGAGACAGAACTTGTTGGGGTTGCGCTTCCCGGGGTGTGTGCGCATCCTCTCTGGCCTAGGGAGCTACTTTCTGACCTCCATCAGTACCTGGGTCTTCGAGGCATTGAGGGGGGCGTAGTTGCGGAATCTTCTCGATGGAGAACCCCGTCGAACCCCGTGATCTGGACTTCTCTGCCTGCATACCCGGGGTGGAGTATGGGCATGCTTGTGCCCAGGAGGGGATCGAGAATGCGGCCGAGCTTCTCTCGACCTTTTTTCGACTGCGGGCTTACTCGAGTCTCCCGCCTGCCGCTCTCTCACGGTCTCCTCATCCTTCATTTTGAATGCTTCTTCCGCTCGGACGTACCCTTCAGCCTGAGCCAACAAATCAGCAAAATCCTTGGGGTACTTCTTCTCCAGGGAGAACAAAAGGTCATTCTTCTGAAGGCCGCCCTTCAGAGTGGCTATTGCGACTGATTGGTCCAAATTCCGGACCTCCAGCGCTGCGACATTGAAATGGTTGATGTAGGCCCGAATGGACTCCCCTTCCCTCTGCTTGATATTGATGAGGGACTCTGAACCCTTTCGGAGGTGCCGGCTGCTGACAAAATGGGCCACGAATTGGTGGCTCATCTGATCGAAGGAAAAGATGGTACCCGGCTTCAGCGTCGAGTACCAGTTTCTCGTCGCTCCCTTCAAGGTGGATGGGAAGACTCGGCATAGAATGGCATCGGAAGCATCATGAAGCAGCATCATCATCTGAAAGGCTTCCAGATGATCAACCGGGTCCGAAGTCCCGTCGTAGCTTTCGAACTGGGGGAGTTTGAAGTTTGGTGGGATCGGTTCTTGCATGATCATTTGAGAAAAGGGAGGGTCAGTGCAAATATCCTCACCATAAGCAGGGGGAGCATGGCGGAGTTCTTCGATCCACCGGTTCATCTCTTGGAGTCTCCGGTCCAGGAAATCCTCTCGACTTTGGGTCTCGATGGTCCTCTGGCAGAATGGGGGCAAGGATCTTCCAGGGGTGGAGTCGTGATCCGATTGAGGGCTCTCCACCCTCGGGTTCATCTTCCCAGGAAAGACGGGATGGCTGGCCCAAGTGGCCTGCCCCACTGCCGGATTCTGGTATTCCGGTGACACCCTTTCCAAGTGCACTGATGCCTGCGGCTGCTGCTGCTGCTGCATGGCCTGCACAGCTTCAGTGAGGCCTCTGACCTGCTGCGCTAGCAGATCAAACTGCTCCGCGCTGACCGCTGTCGCTGGAGGAGGAGGAGGAGGTTGGGAAACAGGAGGTGAGGTCGGAGCCTGAGATCTAGCCGCAGAGGTCGTGGATCGTCGCGTGGATGCCTTGCGGGGAGGCATCGAGCAAAGACCAAGTGGAGGAAGGAGGAGAGGACACCGGAAAAGATGCCCGAGGGTGGTCCCGTTGAGCGCTCCTTTAAGAACAAGGATACTGCGAAGACACAGCCCCTTCCTCTAGCGCCAATCCTGTTGATGCAAGAATTCGCTTACGCCGGAGAAGCTGGAGTCGCGGTCGCCGTCGGGACCTGCAAAAGAAGTCTAAACTGGAGGTGGGGTTGCTCCGGCAAGATCCTCCGATGCTCAAGTCAGTTCTCTACCTCAACAAGAATGGAGTGCTCGAACAAAAATTTTAGTAGAGTTTCTAGGTAAAAATGAGAGCTTATAGAATAACGTATCTGGGGTCCCCTTTTATAGGCATAGGGGGCTGTAAGCTGATAGCGACATCTGTATCCGTCTGGTCATGGGCTGCCCAGGGTCAGGTGGAGTTTGTTGTGAAGAGTAGTGGAGTAAACCTGTGGCTATCACCGAAGCGCGCCATGTGGAGTCTGCCGCAGGGAGTGGAGCGGCGTCCGTTGTCGCGACTTGCCAGAGGATGGAAGAATCGTGCGGTATCCATCGCAGGAAGTGGAGCAGGATCGTGGGCATCATAGCGGTCTGCCAGGGAGTAATGGAGCCACGCAGAATCCATCGTAGGAAGTGGAGCAGGATCGTGGCCGTCACGCTAGGGAGTGCAGACCTGTCGGCTGAAGTTCGGCTGGAGTGTCTGGCGGAGAGGGGTGGTTAGCTATCCATTTGAGAGGAGCCCGGAGTCCGGCTCCCGTAAGAGTCCGGATGAAGTCTTCCTTTAGCCGAAGTCGGGGATGAGGCCCGGCTCCCGTAGGGGTCCGGGCGGAGTCTTCCTGCAATTAAAGTCAGGGGCGAAGTCCGGCTCCCGTAGGAGTCCGGACGAAGCTTACCAGCAGTTGAAGTTGGTGACAGAGCCCGGCTCCCGTAGGAGTCTGGGCGGAGTCTGCTTGCGGTCGGAGTTGTGGGTGGAGTCCGGCTCCCGTAGGAGTCCGGACGAGGTCTGTCTGCAGTCGGAGTCAGGGACGAGGCCCGGCTCCCGTAGGGGTCCGGGCGGAGTCTTCCTGCAATTAAAGTCAGGAGCGAAGTTCGGCTCTCGTAGGAGTCCAGACGAAGCTTACCAGCGGTTGAAGTTGGTGACGGAGCCCAGCTCCCGTAGGAGTTCGGATGGAGTCTGCTTGTAGTCGGAGTAGTGGGCAGAGTCTGGCTCCCGTAGGAGTCCGGATGAGGTCTGTCTGCAGTCGGAGTCGGGGATGAGGCCCGGCTCCCGTAGGGGTCCGGGCGGAGTCTTCCAGCAATTAAAGTCAGGGGCGAAGTCTGGCTCTCGTAGGAGTCCGGACGAAGCTTACCAGCGGTTGAAGTTGGTGACAGAGCCCGGCTCCCGTAGGAGTCTGGGTGGAGTCTGCTTGCAGTTGGAGTTGTGGGCGGAGTCTGACTCCCGTAGGAGTCCGGATGAAGTCTGTCTGCAGCCAGAGTTGGGGACGAGGCCCGACTTCTGTAGGGGTCCGGGCGGAGTCTTCCTGCAATTAAAGTCAGGGGCGAAGTCCGACTCCCATAGGAGTCCGGATGAAGCTTACCAGCGGTTGAAGTTGGTGACGGAGCCCGACTCCCGTAGGAGTCCGGGCGGAGTCTGCTTGCAGTCGGAATTTTGGGTGGAGTCCGGCTCCCGTAGGAGTCCGGATGAGGTCTGTCTGCAGTCGGAGTCGGGGACGAGGCCCGGCTCCCGTAGGGGTCCGGGCGGAGTCTTCCTGCAATTAAAGTTAGGGGCAAAGTCCGGCTCCCGTAGGAGTCCGGACGAAGATTACCAGCAGTGGAAGTTGGTGACGGAGCCCGACTCCCGTAGGAGTCCGGGCGGAGTCTGCTTGCAGTCGGAGTTGTGGGTGGAGTCCGGCTCCCGTAGGAGTCCGGACGAGGTCTGTCTGCAGTCGGAGTCGGGGACGAGGCCCGGCTCCCGTAGGGGTCCAGGGGGAGTCTTCCTGCAATTAAAGTCAGGGGTGAAGTCTGGCTCCCGTAGGAGTCCGGACGAAGCTTACCAGCGGTTGAAGTTGGTGACGGAGCCCGGCTCCCGTAGGAGTCCGAGCAGAGTCTGCTTGCAGTCGGAGTTGTGGGCGGAGTCCGGCTCCCGTAGGAGTCCGGACGAGGTCTGTCTGCAGCCGGAGTCGGAGATGAGGCCCGGCTCCCGTAGGGGTCCGGGCGGAGTCTTCCTGTAATTAAAGTCAGGGGTGAAGTCCGGCTCCCGTAGGAGTCCGAACGAAGCTTACCAGCGGTTGAAGTTGGTGACGGAGCCCGACTCCCGTAGGAGTCCGGGCGGAGTCTGCTTGCAGTCGGAGTTGTGGGCGGAGTCCGGCTCCCGTAGGAGTCCGGACGAGGTCTGTCTGCTGTCGGAGTCGGGGATGACTCGTGAGGGTTAATCCCGTTGAGAACTTCGGCTGAGGGTATTTTATACTCAACACCAACTTTGACAAAGTTGTTATCAAAGATTAGGTCTATCCTAGCTCCATATTTCTTGAAAGATAGATTAATTAGTTGATCTAAAATAGTTGAACTGCTTAAACAACCAGGTTGATGAGGTATTGGCCCATTTGGATCAACCATTGTACGATGCTGAAAGAATTTAATTATTCTATATTTAGAATTAGGTTTTGTTTTTATAACAATGAGTTTTTCTTTATGTTAATTCTAGGATATGCTTGGTGGGATACATGTTTTGTTTTTGCAACAATAAACTATGGAATCCCATCATTATTTGTGATAAAGATATGAGTGATATAGATATTATACCTCTACTTGCTTAAAAAAATATTGCATATATAGTGGAATTATTGTTGTAATTTTTTTTTTGTTTTGTCATATTTTAGATTTTATATTTTTAATATTTTATAATATCTATTTATTTGTATATTTATAATATTATGAGTTAATGGGTACGTTCATAGTTGAAAAGTAGTTAAACTGCTGCTTTGTGTAGTATGGGCATGGTTGGAGAATATTAGACTTGGATACTAAAATATATATTTTTGGTCCATATTTGAGAACATTGATATAGTGATATCTTTCTTTTCTTTCTGTTTTCCATTTTACTAAGATAATAAGGGGAATCTTTATTGACCATCCTATCATTATCTATCAATGAAATGATGGATCCTCGGGATTAGATCATGTTCCTACAACAATTGTAGCACTAGGTACTTGAGCTCTAATATAATCAGATTTATAACTAAATATCTCCTGTAAAATATGAGCAACACCAAATTCCTCTAGAGCCCATACTTCTTTTTCTCCTACTCTTGTTGTCCCCCTTGCTCTGCCGTTCTTCTAAATCGATTAGTATATGAATTATTTTAATCCTAAAGATATAGACTTTAGTCTAAAGGTTCTCCTACTATTTTATATAAATTAGTAGCCTCTACCTCTAATTCAAAGAATTATATTAATCCCTTAGCAAGTATTAAAATCCATACAAACTACATTCAGGCCTGAGTGTGGCTCCACCAATCCTTATGCATCTATGGGTAGGTTCTTAACCAATTATTTTTTCAAATAATTTTTAGTAATTGATTTTGCTCTAGACATCTCTTCAGTAGGTATGTGGTGCCTCCATTGAAAATCCTAGTTAAGTGTAACCATTAACATAATTACACCAAGTGTATCCAACAAACGAATGTCCAGGTCCAAGTGTGGCTTGGCCAACCTGATCATTGATCTGAAAAACACATCGAGGTGGTCATATAATAAATGATAATTTCAATACCCAATAAATATTAGATATGTGGTGCCTCTAATGCTTATTTAGACTATTGGACCCATTATCATACACCTTAATGATAGGCTATGAACTAGTTATCCCTATGACTGTATTATTTTAACGATCTAATAATTTAGAGAATTTGGTTCAATGATTTGAGAATAAGAGAAGAGATTAACCAACAAGTCTTGAATCCTCCTATTGACTTCACCAAGTCATAAAAAGGATTAGAGACAAGCTGGTCCAGAGATACCTAAATCAGTTAAACTGATTTACCTTAATGGCATGGATCAGTTCGAATCAATCAGTGACCTCATCAAAATATAATCTACCAAATTGGCTAGGTATGTGAGATCAATGGGAGGATCTGTCTCGATTTATCTTAGACACCATCGAAATGGTCAGATAAGTGGACTGTCAATTAAAAGTCATCGATCAAATTGTCATAGTTAGACACTAATTGAACGATTAGTTTCGATTTGATCAACCAAAAGACTCGGACTAGGCCACTGAGCCATGTCATGGTCCATTAGGTATGATCAAAAATATGGACTTGATCAAGCTACAACTATTAAAATTGATCTAAAAAAATTTTGATCTAATCTAATTCAACTCTTAATTAGATTTAATCAATTTTTTTAATTAATCCATATTTATTTCTAATCCTAGGTCTAATCCAGTTAGAAGGTCTAATTCGAGCTAATCCATAGCCCCAATGATTTATAACGTGTCTTAAGATCTTTAATTCTCAAATCTAAATTGTTTAAACTTAATTTCAAATATAGAAAGTCACACACCAGTCTAGAAAGACTGGTGATTATTTAGATCCTCAATCTTGATAGATTGTTGTAATAACTTAAAATATTATTTATTAAGTTTTTATGTATACTGATATATATGGACTAATGAATTTTAAAACTATATAGACAAATTTTATGGAGTATCTCGTATTGCGGCATGATGAGGATCCATCCTTTCAGCCCCTCCTTGACCTCGAGGGATGGCTCGGGCCATCGAAGGGGTGAGTAGGAAATAGGTCATAGGATTCGATCACAGCATTGACCTTTCAGCAGCTCGATACTCTTAGGACTCAACGACTCAGATGTGGGCTAATGCATATATGGAGGAGGTCGTACAGAGGCTTTGGAGTCAGCGACGTCAGAGCTTTTGAGATGCCATCTGCGATATGATCGTTGAGATTTTTTGAGATCTGCATCTATGCGATCGACTAAGCTCGTTATTACAGCCATCACAGTAGGTAAATATGTTAATATTTTTTTTATTTATTTTAAATTTTTTATATTTAGAAGCTTCACATATTTAGGCTTGAGTCTAGAAAGGAGATATAGAGAGTAAAAATTTAATCTAACCATCCAAGTGATAGGCCGGGGGTGTCTATAGCTCTGTATCATTGAATGAAATATGTAAAAATAATCTGTTCAAGAATCAAAGTAGTATATCGAAATATACATCTTTGTATCGATATATATGCTTTCGTATTGAAACTTATTAATAATATTTTTTTCTTCATTATAAGATGCTGGAACATCTGGCTCTCATGTACCAGCTACTAGAAAGGATGTACAAGAGCAGGAAGAGGATGAGGGGGATGATGAGGAGGATCTTACATGATGTTTTTTGATATGTATATAATTTTGATACTTGTAAAGTAGTATAAATCTATAAAATTATATAATTTATATTTTTAATATAATATAATTAAATTTATATTTATGATTATATTAAATAATTATTATTTTATTTATAATAAATTTTAAAAAATATTATTACTTATTAATGTGATTAAAATAAATTTTAAAATATTTAATTATAAATTTTTAAAAAATTAAAAACTATTAAAGATGGTAGTAGCGACAGCAATGACTATCGCTAATAGGTTTTTAATACTTTAATTAAAAAAATTAAAATTATTAGTGATGGCTTTTTGTTGCTAATATTGTTGCTAATTATCGTTATTAGCGATGGTGAATTTGCCATCATTAATAATAGTAATTTGCAATGAGGTTATTTTCGATAGATTTTTAGGGACGGCCGTTAGCCATCGCTAATAGTCTTTTTTTTTTTTTTGTAGTGTAGGGGCTTCTATCTTCTATGTAGTTCCTTCATTTCACTACCTTCAAGTACTTCAGATCCCATAAGAAAGCTCAGAAAGAAGTAAAAAATAATATTTTTTAGTAGTGATATTAGAGCCATCTCATTATTGCAAGATTAAGATTAGATTTTAGATCTAAAAATTATTTTAAATTTAAAATCATGAATGATTATGGAAAGGATATGGAGTTCAAGATTTAAAAATTTATTTTCAGATTTAAAAATCTGAATGATCGAAATTCATGTGATAGATTTCATGATCTGAACATCTATTTTCAGATCTGAACTTCAGATTATTTTATGTTCATATATTGTTTTCAAGATCTAAAAATTATTTTAAGATCAAAAAATCTAATTTCTTATATTATGCATCCATAAATTTAATATCTAAGTTTTATATAATGTGAATCTTATTAGATCTAAATTTATCTTTATTATATGTTCATGCATGAGATGATGTTCATAGATAGAGATTCATCTTGATGTGATCTGTGATGATATGGATATTTTCAAGTTAGAGTAATTTGATTAAACATAGGTTTTATAAAATCAATCTTAGATCATCCTAATATAAGGTTATCCTAGCATAACGAGGGTCATTATGTGGTGTGGTTGTCTTAGGATGAAAAGAGATTGATATATAAAATATCATTAGAAATTAGCATGAACATAAGGACTATGTGATAGTCACACATATTTTTTTTATGGATACATGTGGTGATCTCCATGAATCACTACAAATCCTAAGAGTAGGGTTGTATCATAAATACACTTTAGATGAATGTAATCTCAATTTGTGGTAAAGAACCAAAAGTCAAGCCCAATTTAAAATAGATTGACCTATTGGTGTCTAAAGCAAGTACTTTGAAAGATGGTTACATAATTAAGACCATTGCATTAGCAGCGGAGAGCCTCCCACTGATTACCACTTACCTAGCTAATTTAGTTGATCAAATTTTGATTTGAGATGCTTAGTGTTGAGTTTACTACGATTGTGTTGCACCATGAGTTTGGCCTTAATGAGTTAAGATGCGATCTCATTAGTAGATCCAATATAATTATAGATTTACATGTGATGTAAATAAATAATTAAAATCTAAAAAGATCTAAATTAAATTTTTTCACTAAATATTAAGTCAAGTGGTCTTCCACCATTGTAGATATGCAGTCCTTCCAAATGTTGATTGTTCTTGACTAGATACAGTAATTTAGTTGCATCAGGGAAGATGCAACCACTTTATAGCATGAGATGATCTAGGATAGAGATAGAGTTGGGCCTAATAATTATGAGGTGAGAGATCCAATGACGACTTTACATCTGATGGTAAATGGTGGGTCTGACTTAATTAAGAAATGAGGCCAATAACTATTAGGTGAGGCTTCAGAAATTAGAGACTGTTGACCACTATAATTTACTTGAGAAGTATTAAACAAGAGTTGTCCATTTATTGATTGACACATTATCAATAACTGTTAGATGAGGTGGTGTGCCAATTGATGGGACCGTAGTACCTACTTGAAACTCTAGTCACGAAGGATTTTTATTTCTCTATCTGAGAAGTGTAAGAGATTCGAAGAAATAGTTGAAGGTATATTTATTTTGAAAGATCTTAGAATAAATATTAAAATCAAATACAAAATCTAACTAAAATCTTTACTCTCTGATAAAATAAAATATCAACTTCAAATCCTTTAGCTCACATATTAGAAAGTAATTGACTAATCAAACAAGTTATAAAGATTGACTCAAAAATCTAAAATAGTTTTAGGTTCTGAAGGGTTAAGCTTATATCATGTTTAAGATATCCGTATGTTACCAAACCATCCAATAATTGATCAAAAGGCAATCAGTTCATGATCATTGTTTGACAATGATAAGGGCTTAAATGAGCTTGAGATGCTCGACCATGTATAAGAAATTACGAATGGATTTGATTCTGCAATTTCTTACTAGTTCATATAGATAGTTTGTAGTAAACTACCACATGAATCAGATCGATTATATTTGGTTAAAATGTTGAACATCTTGGTGTGGGAAAATTCAGTGCAGGGGTAAAATGATAATTTTAAAATTTTTTCAAAATCATAATTTTACAGTGGAAAAATATTAATTAATTTAATTAATTAACATGAATTTATCCTATACTAGGATCTAAATATGATATATAGCATGCATTCATTTAAATTTGAAATTCAAATTCGAACAGTAAATACTTTACTGTAATGTGTTCAGAACACAATACCTTTGTGTGGGTAGTAGATCGCCGCAATCTGATCATCGTCGAGAGAGTTTGATCATCGTGATGCAGTCACACAGTATGTCTGACCTCTGTGGATCATCCACATGAAGCTTCCGGTCTGATCGACTCCTCACGAGTGCTAGCTCGTTGTAGAGCCCTTTTGACGATCGATGCTGATCGAACTCCTTCGATCGATGTCTGTCGATTCTTTGGATACTCCAAATCATCAACAGATGTGCTTGAGAGGATGCTGAAGATCTCTCTGAGATTTTATGGGCTCACGATACTCGTAGCTCACTTTCTCACTTCCCGAACCCCAGGCTAAAACTCCAGGGAACTCACAAGAAACCTTGCACCCACTTTTCTTTCTTTTCTTTCTTTTTCTCTTAGAAGGATATGGACTTCCTTCTCATGCACAAGACTTCTCACGTCCTAAAATTTTTCTCCAAAAATCTTCTTCTTGCATGCCCCACTCTTCTCCTCCTTTTATAACAACGTCAAATGTCTTATCCAAAAGAAAGGATAAAGATGAGTAATTGCACATTTGAATTCAAATCAAATTTTGAATTCAAATGGACACCAACTCATCCCTTATCCACAAAAGGCATGAGGCATGGCTTAAATTGTGCATGGAGTGATTTCATGAGAAACCTTTTCTCATGTAATAAATGGGGCGTAAAAAAAAGGGATAAGGTGCAAAGATTGATTGCCCATTCAAATTCAAACTTTATTTTGAATTTGAATGGCCAACCAATCATCCTTATCCATTCATTTGGCACATTAAAGTAGGGCATGGAGAGGGCTTGGCGTGAGGAAAAAATTCATGAGAAGTTCCTTCTCATGAATTCAAATGGGTGCAATGGAAGTGAGGTGGCGCATGGAGATTGGGTCAAGGTGGTTTAATTATTTAAACCAATCTAATTGAACCAAATAAGTTAGGTCCAATTAGACTAATTTAAACCCAACTTAATTAGGCTTAATTAGGCTCAATAAAATTTTAATCAAATCAAGAATTGACTAAGCCCAACCCCTGATCAAATCAGGGACCAAACCATCTCGACGATTAGGTCAACTCTTAACCTAATCGGGTCAAACCCAACTGAATCCAATTCAATTGGACTTGATCCAAAAATAATTACTCAATCAAATTGAGTTAATTAGCAATCAAATTACTAATTAAATCTCTCATAAATACTGAGTCCAAATCCGATGGGCAATCGGGCATCAGAATTCATCGATATGTAACCCTGATCGAAAAGTCCCAACCAGTGGGACTCTTGACCCCGGTACCCATAATGTGTGGAACTCATGATCAGAGAATCCTGATTCTCGATCATCGAGTCTCAAACATGTAAGATTCTACATCAACCATCAGATCAGATAGGAATCTCTAATGTGTGTGACCCCGCAGGTTCGAACCTAAGCCGGTAGCACAGGAATCAATTCCTATACTAATCGAAGTGATCATCTAGCAATGGTACCCGACATCCGAATAGGTCGAAAAGTCACAATCGCAACACTTAGAACCTACATGAATATGGTTACTATATAATTCATCCTTTTGACCCCTGTGTTTAGGATGACTCAGGGTTAAACTGTCAACCCTGATCAGATCATCCGAATCGTGCTCAACTCAAACAGTCTTGTGACTCCTCACAAGGACTACCCTGGCCAAGGTTTTGCTAAATTTAAACATGACTGTACACAGCTCCTAAATTGGAGTGGTCAATTCTATCTTGACACACGCACCGACAAGTCAAGTACTTTACTACACCCAGCAGCCTTCCGTCACAGAATTAAAAATTCAAATAGTTCAGTGCCTAAGTGCAGTGAGTTGCTTGCAAGTCACCGTGGCGGTCTCAGGTTGGAGGGATATTTATACCCATATTCCATCGGTAGCAAATCTTGATAGCAGAAATAGCTCCGGAGTCTGTCACGTTCAGTGCAGATGTACCCTTACATCTCACCTGTATGCCATACCAGTGTCTCCACACTCATTGGTTAAGAGGACAACCAACCTATATGGCACACAACGACTTATGCTTGATAAACGTTGTCATCCTTGGTAACAACGTATCATTTGGTCGCGAACAGATTTAAGGACTAAACGATAAATCCTCCTTTGTCGAGTCTAAATAGTCCTAAGGACTTCACCACAACATAGGAGTTCATTAGAAGATGAAATATTTTGTGATGAAAAATATCAAAATAATTTTTATTAATTCATTATTCATGTACATATACAAAAATGAGCACAACCGTCAACAGACTGATGATTGGCTTTGGGACACTATTCCCAACAATCTCCTACTTGGCCTAAAGCCAATCGGTGCAGTATCTAATACCCATCTTCGACTTGTAGTTGTCGAACTCCTTCACCGCAATGGCTTTAGTGAATGGGTCAGCCAGATTCTTCTTTCCGTCAATCTTCTAAAGATCGACGTCACCTCGATCCATAATTTCTCGGATGAGATGGTAGCGGCGCTGAATATGCTTCGTCTGCTGGTGTGCCTTTGGTTTCTTCGCCTGAGCAATGGCTCCAGAGCTGTCACAGTAGAGCAGAACTGGACCAACAAGAGAGGGTGCTACTCTGAGCTCGGTGATAAATTTTCTTAGCCACACCACTTCTTTGGCAGCATCTGATGCAGCGACATATTCCGCCTCGCAAACTGAATCAGCCACTGTGTGCTGCTTGGAACTTTTCCAGCAGATAGCCCCACTATTAAGGATAAAAATAAATCCTGACACACTTTTGCTGTCATCATGATCAGACTGGAAACTAGAGTCTGTAAATCTTATAAGTCTCAAGTTTGATTCACCATAAACAAGCCACTGGTCCTTAGTATTTCTTAAATACTTCAGGATGGTTTTAACAACCTTCCAGTGATTCTCTCCTGGATCAGATTGGTATCTACTCACTACCCTTTATGAGTATGCCACATCTGATCGTATACATGTTATGGCGTACATGATAGATCTCACTGTCGAAGCATATGAAATCCTACCCATACGTTCTCTCTCTTGAGGTATTGTCGGACAATCCCTCTTTGAGAGAGAAATTCCATGGCCTATCAGAAGATAGCCTTTCTTGGAATTCTCCATGCTGAACCTCTTCAACATAGTATCAATGTACGTGGACTGAGATAAACCAAGCAACCTTTTAGATCTATCCCTATAGATCCTCATCCCTAGGATGTAGGAAGCTTCTCCCAGATCCTTCATGGAGAACTGTGACGACAACCAAATCTTTATTCCCTGTAATGCAGGAACATCATTTTTGATTAAGAGAATGTCATCCATATACAATACAAGAAATACTACTACTGGACCATTAGCCCACTTATAAATGCATGGCTCTTCTCCATTCTTAACGAAGCCATACATCTTAATCGTCTTATCAAAATGTATGTTCCAACTTCGTGATGCCTGCTTAAGTCCATAAATGGACCTCTGTAGCCTGCACACCTTAGACTCATCTGTGGATGTGAATCCTTCAGGTTGTATCATATACACCTCTTCATCCAGCTCTCCATTTAGAAAAGCTGTCTTCACATCCATCTGCTAGATTTCATAGTTCAGATGGACAGCTATCGCAAGCATTCCGAATGGATTTGAGCATTGCCACAGGAGAAAATGTCTCGTCATAGTCTATACCATAATGTTGACGATATCTCTTGGCAACCAGACGGGCTTTATAGGTTTCCACCTTTTTGTCTGTGCCTCTCTTCCTCTTGAAGACCCACTTACACCCTATGGGTTTTACTCCTTCGGGTGGGTCAACCAATGTCCACATATCGTTGACCTTCATGGACTCCATTTCGGATTTCATGGCCTCCAGCCATTTCTCAGAGTCAGGTCTCTGCATTGATCCATGTAGGTGATCGGATCCTCATCATTTTCATCAAGTTTGATAGGATCACCATCTCGGACCAAGAAACCATAGTATCTGTCCAGTTGATGTGGTACTCTACCAGATCGCCTTAAGGGTGCTTGAACAATGGGCTTTGGATCTGATCTAACCAAATCCAGTTTAGGTTCAGCAACTTGTGTCGATTTTTCCACCTGTCGAACTTCGTCAAGTTCGATCTTAGAGGTAACAGTCCCTTCACCAAAAAACTCCTTTTCCAAAAAGATTGCCTTAAGGCTGACAAACACTTTTGCTCATCAGCTAGGTAGAAGTAATACCCTTTGGTCTCTTTTGGGTACCTTATAAAATTACACTTGTCAGACCTAGATCCAAGCTTGTCCGTAATTAAACATTTAACATAAGCCGGACACCCCCAAACCCTAAGGTGCGAAAGTACTGGCTTACGTCCTATCCATATCTCATATGGCGTTTTGGTTACAGACTTACTTGGAACTCTATTTAGAAGGTAACAAGCCGATTCGAGCGCATATCCCCAGAGGGAGATCGACAGACCAGCAAACCCCATCATGGATCGAACCATGTCCAACAAGGTCCGATTCCTCCTTTCAGATACACCATTATATTGTGGTGTTCCAGGAGGAGTCCACTAAGAGAGAATCTCATTCTCCCCAAGATATGTCAGAAAATCATTGGAAAGGTATTCACCTCCTCGATCAGATCGAAGAGTTTTAATACACTTTCCAGTTTATTTTTTTACCTCATTTCGGAATAGTTTGAATATTTCAAATGACTCCGATTTATGCATCATTAAATAGATATACCCATACCTCGATAGATCGTCTGTGAAGGTTATGAAGTAGAAATATCCATCTCTTGCACTTGAGCTCATGGGTCCACATACATCAGAATGTACCAAATCCAAGAGTTCACTGGCTCACTCATTTTTTTCAGTAAAAGGTGATTTGGTCATTTTACCAAGAATATAAGACTCACAGGTTGGAAGTGATTCACAATCACCTACTTCAAGAATTTCTTCTTGAGCCAACCTGTTTATCCTGTTCTTATTGATATGACCTAGCCTACAGTGCCAAAGGTAGACTTCTGACACATTATCTATTCTAGGGCATTTACCGGAGGCTTGAACCACATTAACAGGTTGTGATAGAAAGTAAATTTTATTATTAAGTTGTCCAACAAATATTGTAACACCATTCAAAATGATATTGCAAGCATTTCTTTTTATTAAAAATTGATAACCATTCATGGCCAAAAGGCCTACAGAAATAATATTTAATAAAAAGCTTGGATAATAGTAACATTCACTCAGAATTATATTTCGAGAATTGATTACAAGGTTCATGATTCCTAATGCTAGAACTGAAATTTTGCTTCCATCTCCAACGTTCAGGAATCTATCACCTTCATCAAATTTCCTACTGACCTGCAGACCTTGCATCAAATTGCAAATATGATAAAGGCTTCCGGTATCCAATACCCAGGCAGTAGTATCATAAATAGAAAAGTTACAAGGTGTTATCATATAAGTATCTTGCTTCTTCTTCGGCCTATTCGGGTCCAGGGAGGTAATGTATAGAGGACAGTTCCTCTTCCTTTGCCCCTGCTTCTTGCAAAAGAAGCACTCCGCCTGGCTCTGGTCGGGCTTGCGTTTCTTGGTCTGACCCTGTGCAGACGTCCCAGCATGCAACTGCACTTTCTTATTCTTCTTCTTCTTGTTCTTCTTCTTCCCTTTCTTAAAGGGTCGACGACCAGAAGAAGACCCTCCCACAACATTCACCGACTCCTTATGGAGCTGGTGATCCTTCTCAAAGTTCGGCAGCAACCCCAACAAGCCATGGTAGTTCACTGCAGGCTTTGTCATCCGAAAATGAGTAAGGAATGGGAGGAAGGACTTGGGCAATGAATTAAGGATCGCATTCTTACCGAGCTGCTCGTGCAGGAGAAAGCCCAGTTTACTTAGGTGCTCAATCATTTCGATCATGTACAGTACATGATCAGTGACTGAGGCTCCATCCCTCATCCGAGCATTGAAAATGGCACAACTAGTTTTGTGCCTTTCAACGTCGTCAGGTGTGCCAAAAGAGTCGTTCAACATTTGAAGCATCTCCTGTGGCTGGGCATTCTTGAACCTGTGACTGAACTCATCATTCATTGCCGCCAGCATAATGCATCGAACGGTGGTGCGATCATTGAGCCACTTCTGGTAAGTGTCTCAGACTGTCCCTCTAGCGTTCGGAGCTGGCTCCTCAGGTGTCGGATCCGTTACTATATAAAGGATCCGCTCATGCTCAAGGATGATTTTTAATTTTCGATACCAGCTATCGAAATTAGGTCCCATGAGCTTGTCATTATCTAATAATGGCCGGAGTGATAGGGTAGTGGCCATAGCTACATAAAGAAAAACCAAACCTCTATTAGTACAGAAATTATAAATACTAAAGACTTGGACTTTAGTCTAAAGTTTCTTCCAGTATTTTTACGAACTGGTAGCCTCAACCTCCAATTTGAGGAATTACTTTAATTTCTTAATGGGTACTAGAATCCACATAGACTACACACGAGCCCAACTTTGGTTGGTCAACCCATGTGCATCTATGGGTAGGTTCATAACCAGTTGTTTCTCTAAACAACTTCTAGTAATTGATTTTGCCCCAGAACCTAATCAGTAGGCTTTGGCCTCCACTGAAAAGATCTGGTTAGGTCCAACCATTAACATGATTTGATTTGGTGAATCGGATCAATAAATGATCAGATCCGACTTTGGCCGGCCAACCTGATCACCATCAAAAAGACTCAAACCAAATTATCATATTATGAATGATAATTCTATTAGTCAATAAGCACCAGGCCTTTGGGCCTCCAATGATTATTAAACTAATGGACTCATTATCACTCACTTAATGGGAGGCTATGATTTAGTTATCAATATAACTTAATCATTTTTAGGGACCTAATAATTTTTGAGGATTTTATTAAAGGATAGATGAGAAGAAAATATCCAGCCAATTTCAATCCTTCCACTGACTTCACCAAGTCAGATTAAAAAAGATTTAATTAAAGCTGGCATTAGGAGCACCTAAATCAGTCAAATTGATTTACCTAATGACATGGGTGAGCTCTAATCACCAAGTGATCTAATCAAAACCTAATTCACCAGGTTGGCCAGGTAAGTGAGATCAGTGGTGGGGATAAGCCATTAACTCGTCAGAGATTAAGTCACTGCGAGTAGCTCCCGCTTAAAAATCACTGGTCAAACTGTCAAACTTACCTTAGACACCAACCGGTTCATTAGTTTTAATTTGATCAACTTAGCAAATAGGGTTCCACCGCATAGCCATGAATTAAGTCCATCTTGGTCTAGTTAAAGACATGGACCCATTCAACTACAACTATTGGAGTTGAGTCTAGAGTATCCTTGACCTAATCTAATTCAACTTTTGATTAGATTTGACCAATTACTCTAATTTAGTCCATTTCTTTAAGCTAACCTTAGGTCTAACCCAATTATGGACCTAATCTATCTAACCCATTGATCCACAAGTTTATGCAATTGTCTTAGGTCTTAATTCACAATTCTAGACCTACTAGACAACACTTAATTCTTTTAATTAAGTATTTAGACTGATGGGTCAGGGTTTGACATTTCGAAAATAATTTTTAAATTTGAAAGGTTTTATTTTTATTTTTTTGTTCACCAAATATGTTGACTCATTTCATAAATAGATCAGCACATTTCATAAATAGCAATCCTATTGCTAATTACATAACAGAAAATAACTCAATCAAAATAAATCATGAATATTCCTTTAGATCTAATCTAACACATTCATGATAAATTTTATAATTGAACATTTATAATTAATTTCTTTCACTACTTCATCTGCATGGGATATAATTGCAGTGGCACCCCTACCGCCATAGGAGACCTCATCGAATGGGAGGAGAGGGTCCTTAAACCCTACTTTTCTCCTATGACCGGACGGCCATGGCAACCAACCCAATTTGATTGCTTGCTACTTAGATCAAGTATATCTAAATATACCAATTTTAAAATTTAAATTTTAAATTTCAAATTTTGAATTTTAAATTTTGAATTTCAAATTTCAAACAAATTTTAAATTTCAAATTTCAAAATTTTGAATTTCAAATTTTGAATTTCAAATTTTAAATTTTAAATTTTGAATTTCAAATTTGAAATTTCAATCAAATTTCAAATTTTAAATTTTGAATTTCAAATTTTTGAATTTTGAATTTCGAATTTCAAATTTCAAAATTCAAATTTCAAATTTTAAATTTTTAAATTTTGAATTTCGAACAACTTTCAAAATTCAAATTTTAAATTTTTAAATTTTAAATTTTAAATTTAAACTTTTAGATTATAACTTAATCTATGCATGTAAATATATATATCATATCTAAGAATCCACTCTGATACCATTTGTGGGGAAATTCAGTGTAGGGGTAAAATGGTAATTTTAAATTTTTTTTCAAAATCATGATTTTACAGTGAAAAATATTAATTAATCTAATTAATTAACATAAATTTATCCTATACTAGGATCTAAATATGATATATAGCATGCATTCATTTAAATTTGAAATTCAAATTCGAATAGTAAACACTTTACTGTAATGTGTTCAGAACACAATACCTTTGTGCGGGTAGTAGATCACCGCAATCTGATCGCCGTCGGAAGAGTCTGATCATCACGATGTAGTCACACAGCATATCTGGCCTCTACGGATCGTCCACACGAAGCTTTCGATCTGATCGACTCCTCACGAGTGCTAGCTTGTTGTAGAGCCCTTTTGACGGCCGATACTGATCAAACTCCTTCGATCGATATCTGTCGATTCTTCGGATGCTCTGGATCATCAACAGACATGCTTGAGAGGATGTTGAAGATCTTCCTGAGATTTTGTAGGCTCACGACACTCGTAGCTCACTTTCTCACTTCCCGAACCCCAGGCTAAAACTCCAGGGAACTCATCGAAAATCTTACACCCACTTTTCTTTCTTTTCTTTCTTTTTCTCTTGGAAGGATATGGACTTCCTTCTCACGCACAAGACTTCTCACGCTCCAGAATTTTTCTCCAAAAATCTTCTTCTTGCACGCCCCACTCTTCTCCTCCTTTTACAACAACGTCAAGTGTCTTATCCAAAAGAAAGGATAAAGATGAGTAATTGCACATTTGAATTCAAATCAAATTTTGAATTCAAATGGATACCAACTCATCCCTTATCCACAAAAGGCATGAGGCATGGCTTAAATTGTGCATGGAGTGATTTCATGAGAAACCTTTTCTCATGTAATAAATGGGGCGTAAAAAAAAGGGATAAGGTGCAAAGATTGATTGCCCATTCAAATTCAAACTTTATTTTGAATTTGAATGGCCAACCAATCATCCTTATCCATTCATTTGGCACATTAAAGTGGGGCGTGGAGAGGGCTTGGCGTGAGAAAAAAATTCATGAGAAGTTCCTTCTCATGAATTCAAATGGGTGCAATGGAAGTGAGGTGGCGCATGGAGATTGGGTCAAGGTGGTTTAATTATTTAAACCAACCTAATTGAACCAAATAAGTTAGGTCCAATTAGACTAATTTAAATCCAACTTAATTAGGCTTAATTAGACTCAATAAAATCTTAATCAAATCAGAAATTGACTAAGTCCAACCCCTGATCAAATCAGGGACCAAACCATCTCGACGATTAGGTCAACTCTTAACCTAATCGGATCAAACCCAACTGAATCCAATTCAATTGGACTTGATCCAAAAATAATTACTCAATTAAATTGAGTTAATTAGCAATCAAATTACTAATTAAACTTCTCATAAATACTGAGTCCAAATTCGATGGGCAATCGGGTATCAGAATTCATCGATATGTAACCTTGATCGAAAAGTCCCAACCAATGGGACTCTTGACCCCGGTACCCATAATGTGTGGAACTCGTGATCAGAGAATTCTAATTCTTGATCATCGAGTCCCAAACATGTAAGATTCTACATCAGCCATCAGATCAGATAGGAACCTCTAATGTGTGTGACCCCACAGGTTCGAACCTAAGCCGGTAGCATAGAAACCAATTTCTGTACTAATCGAAGTGACCATCTAGCAATGGTACCCGATGTCTAGATAGGTCAAAGAGTCACAATCGCAACACTCAGAACCTACATGAATATGGTTACTGTATAATTCATCTTTTTGACCCCTATGTTTAGGATGACTCAGGGTTAAACTGTCAACCCTGATCAGATCATCCGAATCGTGCTCAACTCAAACAGTCCTGTGACTCCTCACAAGGACTATCCTGGCCAAGGTTTTGCTAAATTGAAATATAACTGTACACAGCTCCTAAACTGGAGTGGTCAATCCCATCTTGACACACGCACCGACAAGTCAAGTACTTGATTACACCCAGCAGCCTTCCATCACTGAATTAAAAATTTAGGTAGTCCAGTGCCTAAGTGCAGTGAGTTGCTTGCAAGTCATCGTGGCGATCTCTGGTCAGAGGGATATTTATACCCATATTCCATCGGTAGCAAATCTTAACAGTAGAAATAGCTCCGGAGTCGGTCATGTTCAGTGCAGATGTACCCTTACATCTCATCTGTATGCCATACCAGTGTCTCCACACTCATTGGTTAAGAGGACAACCAACCTATATGGCACACAACGACCTATGCTTGATAAACATTGTCGTCCTTGGTAACAACGTATCATTTGGTCGCGAACAGATTTAAGGACTAAACGACAAATCCTCCTTTGTCGAGTCTAAATAGTCCTAAGGACTTCACCACAACATAGGAGTTCATTAGAAGATGAAATATTTTGTGATGAAAAATACCAAAATAATTTTTATTAATTCATAATTTATGTACATATATAAAAATGAGCACAACCGTCAACAGGATGACGATTGGCTTTGAGACACTATTCCCAACAATTGGTGACTACCGTAGGGACCTTGAAGAGTTCAAGAGACATGGTTCTCATTATGGAGCGGGCTTTTACTTCCAAGAGAAGGTCTACTCGAAAGAAGAAGAAGTTTGTGAAGAAATATAAGTCAGAGAACAAGCCAAAGAAGAAATTATCCTGTATACCTGATGTTGGTGCAAAAATCCACCTGCGTCGGAGAAGCTGGGGTCGAGGGAGCCGCGGTCGCCGCTGGGACCTGCAAATGAAGTCTAAACCGGAGGTGGGGGTGCTCTGGCAAGACCCTCCGATGCTCAAGTCAGTTCTCTGCCTCAACAAGAATGGAGTGCTCGAATGAAAAAATTAGCAGAGTTTTGGGATAGAAAATGAGAACTTAGAGAATAACGTATCTGGGGTCTCTTTTTTATAGGCGGAGGGTGCAAATAGATGATAGCGATATTTGTAACCGTCTGTCAGTGGGCCATTCGGGGCCAAGAGGAGTTTGTTATAAAGAGTAGTGGAGTAGAATCGTGGCCATCACCGTGATCTGTCACGTGGAGTCTGTTGCGGAGAGTGAAGCGGCGTCCGTTGTCGCGACTTGCTAGAGGGTGGAGGAGCTACACGGTATCCGTCGTAGGAAGTGGAGCAGAGTAGTGACCATTACTGTGGCCTACCAGGGAGTGATGGAGCCGCGCGGGATCCATCGTAGGAAGTGGAGCAGAGTCATGGCCATTACTGTGGCCTGCCAGGGAGTGATGGAGCCGTGCGGGATCCGTCGCAGGAAGTGGAGCAGAGTCATGGCCGTTACTGTGGCCTGCCAGGGAGTAATGGAGCCGTGCGAAATCCATCGCAGGAAGTGGAGCAGAGTCGTGGCCGTTACTGCGGCCTGCCAGGGGGTCCAGGCCTGTCGGTCGAAGTTCGATTGAGGTGCCTGGCGGAAAAGAGGTAGCTATCCATCTGAGAGGAGCTCGGATGCTGCAAATCCTGTTGGGGTGCCTTGGGCACTACGGCGGCAGGCGAGGACCTCTCATCGTAGGAGCTCGGTCAGAGGCTTTCCGCAGATGCAGTCCGATTTCGTGCAGACTTCGACAGAGGGCTGACCGGTGGTGGCTGTCGGATGGCGCTGGAGAGGTTCGTTCGCAATGGAAGCTCGTATGAAGGCTTACGGTGGGAATCCGGCACGGACCGCTCGTGGTAGAAGTCTGAAGTAGATCGTTTGTAGCAGAAACTCGGAGTGGGTTGCTTGCGATGGGAGCTCGGAGTCTGGCCCTCGTAGGAGTTTGGGGTCAAATCTGCCTGCGACAGGAGTTCAGGGCGGAAGTCCGGCTCCCGTAGGAGTCTGGACGAAGTCTACCTGCGGTTGAAGTCAGGGACGAGGTCCGGCTCCCGTAGGAGTCTGGATGAAGTCTTCCCTTAGTTGAAGTCGGGGATGAAGTCCGGCTCCCGTAGGAGTCCGGATGAAGTCTACCTGCAGTTGAAGTCGGAGACGAAGTTCGGCTTTCGTAGGAGTCCGGATGAAGTCTTCCTTCAGTTGAAGTCGGGGACGAGGCCCGGCTCCCGTAGGAGTCCGGATGAAGTCTTCCCTTAGTTGAAGTTGGGGATGAAGTCCGGCTCCCGTAGGAGTCCGAATGAAGTCTTCCTTCAGTTGAAGTCGGGGATGAGGTCCGGCTCCCATAGGAGTCCGGATGAAGTCTTCCCTTAGTTGAAGTCAGGGATGAGGTCCGGCTCCCGTAGGAGTCCGGATGAAGTCTTCCCTTAGTTGAAGTCGGGGACGATGCCCGGCTCCCGTAGGAGTCCGGATGAAGTCTTCCCTTAGTTGAAGTCGGGGATGAAGTCTGGCTCCCGTAGGAGTCCGGATGAAGTCTTCCTTCAGTTGGAGTCGGGGACGAAGTCTGGCTCCCGTAGGAGTCCGGATGAAGTCTTCCTTCAGTTGAAGTCGGGGATGAAGTCCGGCTCCCGTAGGAGTCCGGATGAAGTCTTCCTTCACGGGGATGAAGTCCGACTCCCGTAGGAGTCCAGATGAAGTCTACCTGCAGTTGAAGTGGGGGACGAAGTCCGGCTCCCGTAGGAGTTCGGATGAAGTTTTCCTTCAGTTGAAGTCGGAGATGAAGTCCGGCTCCCGTAGGAGTCCGGATGAAGTCTTCCTTCAGTTGAAGTCAGGGATGAAGTCCGGCTCCCATAGGAGTCCGGATGAAGTCTACCTGCAGTTGAAGTCGGGGATGAAGTCCGGCTCCCGTAGGAGTCCGGATGAAGACTAGAAGGTGGTCGACCACCGTTGGGACTTGGGCGAAGTCCGTCCGTCGTGGAGAATCCGGCCCACACCGGTGGCAGTTTATCCGTCGGTAGAACTTGGGAATGTTACGGAGGCTCGACCGTCGGAGAGGCTCGGAAAGATGCCACCGAAGGTCGGACGTCGGTAGAACCCCCGGAGGGTCACTCCTGGCGTGAACTTCGACTGAGGGGGTATTTTATACCCAACACCAGTCCCCCTACTTTCGAGTTCGAGTTTCGAATAGAGAAAGTACAAAGAAATTTCAAAGTCGAAGTTGTCCCCTTGAATCCTGTGCACGATCGCCCTCGAATATTTTGGTATTTAATGCACGCATGCCGGAGCCTTTTTTCAATTAGGGTGATCCGAAGGGTCCTTTCGAAATTTCCACTAGAGCGTAGTCCCAAGCGCCACACCATAATGGTTCCGCCAGCGGTCAGCCCTACACCGCAGTGAGTGGGACACGTGGCGGGCACTGGTTGACCTAGGGATATCTGCCACCATAACCGTGCCAGGCCCCATCGCCTATTTAAGCCCCCCCTTTCCCTCCAGGGACTTCAACTCGCCTGAGAGTCGGCACCCTTCTTCTGCCTGAGAGTTTAGCCACCCCATCGGCCCCTCTTTTCGACTCTGGGCATTCTTCGCACCAATCTTCGCCATCTCCGCTAGCTCCCCGCCGCCTTCAGTCCTTCGAGCCCTTTCGAGGAGTTCTCCCATTGGGGCTTCTGTCCCGGA
The DNA here is from genome assembly GCF_000442705.2 of Elaeis guineensis. Taxonomy (NCBI): domain Eukaryota; kingdom Viridiplantae; phylum Streptophyta; class Magnoliopsida; order Arecales; family Arecaceae; genus Elaeis; species Elaeis guineensis. Next base: position 10,549,047 of record NC_025999.2, on the reverse strand, counting down.
GGCCAATCTCGAGAGGATGTTGTGGATCGAGAGGAGTAGGAGGGAAAAGACAGTGGTCGGTGAGCGCGTTCCACCAGAGAATTTTGGAGTAGTTGAACGAGGCGACATCGATCAAGGGGATAGAGCTGTCATCATAAGCTGTGGCGGGTCTCTTGACGTCGCTGGGGTCGAGGGACCAGAGGTGGTCGGCACTGACAGTGGGGCAGTAGAACTTGTTGCGGGGATGGTGGAAGTAGCGCATGCCGACCTTGCTGAAGTACCTAGGATGGTGGTCGTCGTGGAGCACACGGTGGTGGTGCATGCCTCCAGCGTCATCACGGCTTTCGGGGTACTTTCGATTTTTCCTGATGCAGGTCGTCGTAGCCGCTGCCGTCGCCGTCGCTGTCCTTTAAATTCTATCCCCCCCTTTTTCCCCTAGGGTTGGGGTTTCGGCAATGGAGCGGAACGAGGAGGGGAGTGAGAGCTGAGGGGTTCATCACACGCACTGGAAAACACTGTTGAAAAGGATGGAACTGGAAGGAGAAGTTGAGAGCTTGAAGTGGTCCCTAACGTGTTCCTTTCGAGTCTTGTAGTAATATTCTTTTTCCTCGGCCCTCAGGGTCTTGTAACGTACATCTTGTTAATCGAGAATGAGAAGGAGATTTTATTACCTTGTCCGCACCTTGCGTCAAATTATCGCCGGCCGAACTTCTTTCATTCACTATTGTTATTGCTGTATTCCCCTCCTCTTTTCCTTTTCGTCTTCTTCCTCTCTTCTTTTCTTTCTCTTTCTTCTTTTTTCTTCTTCTTCTTTTTTTTTTTGATGCCGATGTTGTCTGGAGGTTCTTGGTCGTTGCCGCATCAGCTCGCTTTTCTTGTCGTCTTTCTTCTTCAGCCTCAAGGGCTCTGTAATGTATACTTAATTAATGAGAAGAGAATTTTCTGTTATCTTTTTTACTCGCATGTTGAATTGCTGTTTGCCTAGCTCCTTTCGGCTTTTGTCTTGCTTAATATCGATGCTGTTCGGAGGTACCCGATTGTCGTTGCATTGATCCATCCTTCCGTTTAGGGCCACTGATTTGCCCGAGACTACTCGGGTTCGATGCCTCCTTTCAGAGTTCGAGCTCGGCGGTTTGGGCTTCTCGTCGCCTTGAGGAGGTCGCCTTATCTCTGGCCTATGTTGAGAGATTTCTTGAAGGTTGGGTATTTTGGTAAGAACCCCAATCCTCGCTGAGACGAGGTTCCCTGCGTCTTCGATGCAATTTATTTTTCATTCGTCACTGAAGCAGTTCATCGCTTTCCTTTTTAACTCCCCTCCCCTTTTTCCTTTTCTTTTTCCGAGTGAGGGTTTTTCCTCTACTCTTGGTGGGGTCGCGGGAGCGCGAAGGGGTCGCTGGGAAGGTTCCCTTCTTCCTATCTGGCCTTGAATGACCAGACCTTAATTGGTGTCAGGATGGGGTTCTTCCCCTATTCCTGATGTAATCGATTTTAGCTCAGGTTAGGACGAGGTCCTCCTCTTATCTCTAACAAGACTATGGGGGCACATATGGGCATTGCGGGGACTCTCCCCCCATCCGATCTAAGTGTAATCCGGCCTTCGACTTTGCTCAAGTTAGGACGAGATTCTCCTCCTGTCCCTAACAGGGCTGTGGGGGCACATACGGGCATTGCAGGGCCTCTCCCTCCATCCGATCTAAGGGTAATCGGGCCTTCGACTTTGCTCAAATTAGGATGAGGTTCTCCTCCTGTCCCTAACAGGGCTATGGGGGCACATACGGGCGTTGCAGGGCCTCTCCTCCCATCCGGTCTAAGGGTAACCGGGCCTTCGACTTTGCTCATGTTAGGGCGAGATTATCCTCCTGTCCCTAACATGGCTGTGGGGGCGCATATGAGCGCTGTTTGGCCTCTCCCTCCATCTGGTCTAAGGGTAACCGGGCCTTCGACTTTGCTCATTGTTAGGGCGAGGTTCTCCTCCTATCCCTAACATGGCTGTGGAGGCGCATATGGGCGTTGCAGGACCTCTCCCCCCATCCGATCTAAGGGTAATCGGGCCTTCGACCTTGCTCATGTTAGGGCGAGGTTCTCCTCCTGTCCCTAACATGGCTGTGGGGGCGGATATGGGTACTGTTTGGCCTCTCCCCCCATCTGGTCTACAAATAATCGGGCCTTCGACTTCGCCCACATTAGGATTTATTTTCGTTGTCCAAAGGGGTCGTCCCCTGTCATTACAAGTCCATGCCAAAAAGGAAAAGATATGCAGATCCGAAAGGAATCTTGATTTAAAGCGAGGTCATTCGTAATACATTTACAAATTTTCAAATCCCAAGGCTGTGGAAGGTTTGCTTCCCGTCAAGGTCCTCCGGAGATGGAGTTGATGATCCCAATTGGAGGCCGATCTTTGGGCTGCTCTTCCCTCCTTGACGGCTCAGGTTGTGGTAGGGCCCTTGGCCGATCTTCTCTATCCTCAGATCGACACCGAATGAACCTATCGAGCCGACCTCGTCGGATGAGCTCCTCGATCTCATCTCGGAGCTGAATGCATTCCTCCATGTCGTGGCTGTGGTCATGATGGTAGAGGCAGAACTTGTTAGGATTGTACTTCCTGGGGTGTGTGCGCATCCTCTCTGGCCTTGGGAGCTGCTCTCTGACCTCCATCAGCACCTGGATTTTCGATGCGTTGAGGGGGGCATAGCTGCGGAATCTTTCGGGGGGAGAGCCCTGCTGAGCCCGACGCTCCGGGCTTCCCTGTCTGCATGCTCGGGGAGGAGTTTGGGCGCGCTTGTGCCCGGGAGGAGTTCGAGAACGTGGCCGAGCTTCTCTCAAGCCTTTTTCGACTGCAGGCTTACTCGGATCTCCCACCTGTCGCTCTCTCGCGGTCTCCTCATCCTTCATTTTGAAGGCTTCTTCTGCCTGGGCATACCCTTCAGCCCGAGCCAACAGATCAGCAAAATTCCTGGGGTACTTCTTTTTCAGGGAGAATAAAAAGTCGTTCTTCTGAAGGCCGCCTTTCAGGGCGGCCATCGCCATCGATTGGTCCAAGTTTCGGACCTCCAACGCAGCGACATTGAAACGGTTGATGTAGGCCCGAATGGACTCCCCCTCCCTCTGCTTGATGTTGATGAGGGACTCCGAACCCTTCCAGGGATGCCGACTGCTAACAAAATGAGCCACAAACTGGTGGCTCATCTGGTCAAAGGAAAAGATGGTACCCGGCTTCAGCATCGAGTACCAGTTTCTCGTCGCTCCCTTCAAGGTGGATGGAAAAGCTCGGCATAGAATGGCGTCGGGCACGCCATGAAGCAGCATCATTGTTCGAAAGGCCTCCGGTGGTCGACTGGGTCCAAAGTCCCGTTGTAGCTTTCAAATTGAGGGAGCTTGAAGTTTGGCGGGATCGATTCCTACATGATCATTTGAGAAAAGTGAGGGTCAGTACAAATATCCTCACCATAAGTGGGGGGAGCGTGACGGAGTTCTTTGATCCACTGGTTCATCTCCTAGAGCCTCCGGTCCAAAAAATCCTCTCGACTACGGGTCTCGAGGGTCTTCTGGCAGAATGGAGGTAGAGACCCTCCAGGGGTGGAATCGTGATCCGACTGAGGGCTCTCCACCCTCGGATTCATCTTTTCGGGAAAGACGGGGCGACTGACCCAAGTGGCCCATCCTACCGTCGAATTTTGGAGTTCCGATGATATTCTCTCCAGCCGCACTGACGCCTGCGGCTGTTGCTACTGCTGCATGGCCTGCACCGCTTCAGCGAGGCCTCTGACCTGCTGGGCCAGTAGGTCGAATTGTTCCGCGCTAACCGCCGTAGCCGGAGGAGGGGAAGGAGGTTGGAAAACTGGAGGTGAAGTCGGAGCCTGAGATCTGACCGCGGAGGCCGTGGATCATCGTGTGGATGCTTTGTGGGAAGGCATCGGGCGAAGATCTAGTGGGGGAAGGAGGAGAGGATGTCGGAAAAGATGATCAAAGGTGGTCCCATTGAGTGCTCCTTTAAGAACAAGGGTACTGCGAAGGTTCAGATCCTTCCTCTAGTACCAACCTGTTGGTGCAAAAATCCACCTGCATCGGAGAAGCTGAGGTCGAGGGAGCCACGATCGCCGTCGGGACCTGCAAAGGAAGTCTAAACCGGAGGTGGGGGTGCTCCGGCAAGACCCTCTGACGCTCAAATCAGTTCTCTGCCTCAACAAGAATGGAGTGCTCGAACGAAAAATTTAGCAGAGTTTTGGGATAGGAAATGAGAGCTTAGAGAATAACGTATTTGGGGTCCCCTTTTTATAGGCAGAGGGTGCAAATAGATGATAGCGACATTTGTAACTATCTGTCAGTGGGCCGTTCGGGGCCAGGAGGAGTTTATTATGAAGAGTAGTGGAGTGGAATCATGGCCATCACCGTGATCTGCCACGTGGAGTCTGTTGCGGGGAGTGAAGTGGCGTCCGTTGTCGCGACTTGCCAGAGGGCGGAGGAGCTGCGCGGTATCCATCGCAGGAAGTGGAGCAGAGTAGTGGCCATTACTGTGGCCTGCCAGGGAGTGATGGAGCCATGCGGGATCCATCGCAGGAAGTAGAGCAGAGTCGTGGCCATTACTGTGGCCTGCCAGGGAGTGATGGAGCTGCGTGGGATCCGTCGCAGGAAGTGGAGCAGAGTCATGGCCGTTACTGCGGCCTGCTAGGGAGTAATGGAGCCGCATGAAATCTGTCGCAGGAAGTGGAGCAGAGTCGTGGCCGTTACTGCGGCCTGCCATGGGGTCCAGACCTGTCGGCCGAAGTCTACCTGCGGTTGAAGTTCAAGACGGAAGTCCAGCTCCCATAGGAGTCCAGACGAAGTCTACCTGCGATTGAAGTCGGAGATGAGGTCCGGCTCCCGTAGGAGTCCGGATGAAGTCTTCCCTTAGTTGAAGTCGGGGACGAAGTCTGGCTCCCGTAGGAGTCCGGATGAAGTCTACCTGCAGTTGAAGTCGGGGACGAAGTCCGGCTCCCGTAGGAGTCCGGATGAAGTCTTCCTTCAGTTGAAGTCGGGGACGAGGCCCGGCTCCCGTAGGAGTCCGGATAAAGTCTTCCCTTAGTTGAAGTCGGGGATGAAGTCCGGCTCCCGTAGGAGTCCGGATGAAGTCTTCCTTCAGTTGAAGTCGGGGACGAGGTCCGGCTCTCGTAGGAGTTTGGATGAAGTCTTTCCTTAGTTGAAGTCAGAGATGAGGCCCGGCTCCCGTAGGAGTCCTGATGAAGTCTTCCCTTAGTTGAAGTCGGGGACAAGGCCCGGCTCCCGTAGGAGTCCGGATGAAGTCTTCCCTTAGTTGAAGTCGGGGATGAAGTCTGGCTCCCGTAGGAGTCCGGATGAAGTCTTCCTTCAGTTGAAGTCGGGGACGAAGTCCGACTCCCGTAGGAGTCTGGATGAAGTCTTCCTTCAGTTGAAGTCGGAGACGAAGTCCGGCTCCCGTAGGAGTCCAGATGAAGTCTTTCTTTAGTTGAAGTCGGGGATGAAGTCCGACTTCCATAGGAGTCCGAATGAAGTCTACCTGTAGTTGAAGTTGGGGATGAAGTCCGGCTCCCGTAGGAGTCCGGATGAAGTCTTCCTTCAGTTGAAGTCGGGGATGAAGTCCGGCTCCCGTAGGAGTCCGGATGAAGTCTTCCTTCAGTTGAAGTCGGGGATGAAGTCTGACTCCCGTAGGAGTTCGGATGAGGTCTACCTGCTGTTGAAGTCAGGGACGAAGTTCGGCTCCCGTAGGAGTCCGGATGAAGACTAGAAGGTGGTCGACCACCGTCGGGACTTGGGCGAAGTCCGCCCGTCGTGGAGAATCCGGCCCACATCGGTGGCAGTTTATCCGTCGGCAGAACTTGGGAACGTTACGGAGGCTCGACCGCCGGAGAGGCTCGGGAAGATGCCGTCGAAGGTCGGACGTCGGTAGAACCCCCAGAGGGTCGCTCCTGGCATGAACTTCGGCTGAGGGGGTATTTTATACCCAACATCTGAAAAGCCTAAACAAAAGATAGGAGACATGTCTTCAGAAGGTATGTTGGAGCTACTCGATATTAGTATCTGAGTAGATAGTGAGTGTCGTAGGGTCTGAGAGATCTAGAAATAAAATATATCTGAAGTATATGTAGAACCTCAGATTTGGTCATATTGGAGAGGATAGAATAGATAAATTGGAATAGCATGGGCTTTAGGCTCATGGACTCTCGAGTTATTTTCGATTTGTAAATTTTATTTTCAAGGATAAATGGTCAAACTATCCTTTGTGGGACATAGGGTAAGGACCACTGAGATACTTGATCTTGTTGGATTTGTGTCCAAGAAGCCAATTGTTGGCTGACACATTATATAATTCTAGGGCCTAAGCTTATACTTATAATTTTTTTAGTATCAATAAAGTACTTTTTCATTTCAATTATATTTATGTGTCCATGATTTATCCTAAAAATTAATAAAGATGATTTTATATATTCTTAAAGAGTTAAGAATTTGAGACATATATTAATTAGTGATTAATTTCTAAGTACTTTCGATCAAAAGATCATCACGAAGGACAGTGATCAATCCATTTGAGATCGGTGCGTGGTTCACCTCCCTTGTGGGCAGATAAGTCTCAAATCTGTGGTGTAGAGACACAGAGATGAAGGTGCAGATGGTTGTTAGAGAACAACTTGTACTGAGTGTGATCAATATGAGAACTGCATGGATGTCTACTCACTCATTAGTGATTTCTCGATGCTGCAGTGGTGAGAGTGATCTTTTGACTTGTGGTGCCATTGGCTATTCGCAGCGAGGCTATTAGGTTTGACTATACGTTCCTTTGATCCCTATCCATTTGGATCCTTGCTGTATATGTTGGCTTCAATAGGTTCAGGTTCGCTGTTCGGAGTAGGATGTACTTAGATGGGATCTATCAACCTTAGTAGAAAAAGAGAAGTCCTATGTGATTTGTGAGACTGAGTTCAGAAAATCTTTGGCCAAAATAAGTATGAATACTGAAAATTTTTTTTACAAAATTCATAAATGAACTCGAGTTGAGCCAATCTAGCATATGACTGATGTTGGAGTTTGACGAGTTCTCCATGACCTCCATTAAGTTGGGACTCATGATAGAGAGACTGAATCATACAATAACTGCATCTAGAGGTTCATATTTTCATTCTACTGGGTTGTCCCTACATACTGCTAGGTGTCATTGGTGGATTGTGAGACTCATCGGGCATCATCTTGATGATCGATGGCCCTCGAAGGGTAGAATTGAAAATATTTCAATCCATCAAAAAGTGTTTCAATGATATTATGATAGAGATCATAATATATCTCACTACCAGATAGAATGGAATCTATGGGGTCACACATTAAGGGATTTAATCTCGAATTTACCAATTGGGCTTATAAAATTCCAATTGGGTTAGGGTTTATTGAAATCCTATTAGGTTTATGAGAATCATGTTAGCACATGGTTAAACTTAATTCTTCTTGAGACTTCGATTTGATCAAGTCCATAGCCTTAAACTTAACCTAAATTCATTTAGGTTTAACTGGGCTTTTAATTGTGAGTCCAAGAAAATTTGATTAAGTCAACTAGTTGGCATAATTATCCTAATATTATCTTTTCTTTATCTTCTGATTATCTCTAAGTATGCATGTGGAATAGATGAAAGATTGGGTGGCATATTTTTTTTTCTTTTTAAAAAATTTTGGCCGCCATATCCTATAGGAGCCCACCCCCTCTTATGTGTCATGGCATGAAGGAGAGAGAGTGGGGTCCACACCCCATCACTTTAGGCTAGAGATCTCTTTGTGGGGTGCCAAGAGTTAGCACCCCAACTACCTGACATATATTCTCATGATACCTCTTGTACATGCTTAAAAGGGCTGATTAATTATCATTTATATCTGATTTTATTTGACATAAATCAGTTAAAAAGGTAGAGGATTCTTATGAGATAAGAATCTACCTTTTTAAGATAATTGGGTTCCTAATATGTGTTAGGGCAGTATCTATATAAAGGGTGGTCTCTAGGGTTTCATTGAATGAATTTTTGAATAACAAAATTTCTCTCTCTCTCTCCATCTCCATGCCTTCTCTCATCATTTTATTCCTTTTCATGCCTAAAAATTGGGTGCTCTCTCTTCCATACATCAAGAAGATGTATTGGTGACTTAGAGATCAAAGATCAAGGATAAGAAGAAGAAGGCTGCAGATCAAGGAGTTGATCTCGCAGTTAAGATCAAAGGAGTTGATCAAAGTCTTCAAAGTCAAAGTTCTTTTTAGGAAGAAGAATTTTCTACGTGAAAAAAAAAATCAAGATTGATCCCGGTGGATATCCGTAGAGATCGGACACATGTGCGGCTCAACCTTCTATGAATTCGAGATCATCAGAAGTAGTGAATAGCTAACTGCGCCAAGGTAATGCGATCTGATCTCATAATTTTTTTTAAAATTCTAAATTGATGATATGCACTTTCTTTTGGGCTTGGGTAGGTTTAGATCTAGTATTTAGCATGTGGGGTTAAAATGTTTAACCCATTTTATTTTTTGCTGCCTATTTTTAAAGTTTTGAAATCTACACATGCTGCCTATCCAATTTTCTAACAGTAATATCAGAACCACAAATTTTGAAAATACATATGATCTAATTTTTAGATTAGATCTAAAAGTTTTAATGATTTAAAATCAATTTTATGCTGATATAAGGTTATCTTGGTATAGGATTTATTCCCTATATTGCAAAAATTATCTTAGCACAAGATTGATTGATTTTGAAAAACTATTTTCAAAATAATTAAATCAAATCTTTTAGATCTAAAATTAACATATGTGATATATTTAATTTTATATTTAGATCTGAAATTAGAATGATTAAAAGTTTACATCAAACTGATATAAGATTGTCCTAATATAGGGTTTACTCCCTATATTATAAAGGTTGTCCTGGTTTGATGTGAATCAATTTTTGAAAAAGATATTTTCAAAATATTTTAATCATTATTTCAGATCTGATTTTATACATATTTGATATGTATAAATTTAGTTTTAGATTTGAACTTAATGTATATGTTATGTATATTTAATTTATATCTAAAACTACATATATTCGATATATGAAATTAGATGTAGATCTGAAACAGTTTCAAGATCATAAGCCATTAATTGCATGCAATGAAACATAATCTAAAAATTATTTTAAGATCTAAAATTATATTATTGCATGTGGGTATGGATTGAACAAATTAGGTCTAAGTCATCAAACTACAATTAGGATCTAATTGATTAGATTAGGCTAGAACTCATTTTCATTTTTGAGCAGTTGATTAAACCTAATCGATGGATGATTAGGATTAGATCAAAGGGACTTAAAGTCAGCTTTAGTTGTAGTTGGTCGCATCGATTCATATTTTGATGTGAGTTGATTGACTCAAGATCGAATTTGGCTCAATGGTTCGGGCATGTTTCAATAGGTTAATCTAATCGATTCTAATCGATCAATTTGGTGTCTAAGGCAAGTATTTAGATGGTGGTTATTTTATTGGTTCTGTTGTCTGATCTGATCAATTTTGATTGATGTCTAAGGAAAGCAATGGGGGGACCCCCACACATCTTAACGTACCGAGCCATATTGAAAGATTCAGCTTCGTATTAGGTTATTTGTTGACTCGAGTTCACCCATGCCAACTAGGCTGGTTAGACATATTGATATGCTGACCTAATTTAATTAGTCGGATATCAGATCTACTGATTTAGAAGAGATCTAAACCCAAATCTTCTCATTAAATATTAAGTCTAGAGATCTTCCATCATTGTAGAGATGCAGGTACCTTTCTGATGTTGATCGTTCTCGGCTAGTTACAGTGGTTTGGTTGCATCGAGAAGGTACAACCACTCTATTGATATTTGATGTCTCGAGATAGAGATAGGGTTGGGCCTAATAACTATTAGGTGAGGGTCCCAATGATGGTTTTGCTCCCGCTGGTGAACTATGGGTCTGACTTAATTAAAGAATGTGCCAATAACTGTTAGGTAAGGCCACAGGACTTAGAGACCAAGCCCACTGCATCTTATTTGGTGAAGCAATGGATAAAGTGTTATCCACTCATTGGTCTATACTCACCAATAACTATTAGGTGAGATGTGTATAGATTAATAAGACCATAGTATCCACTTGAAATTGATCGCATATAAGTTTTTATTTCTCCACCCGAGGAGTGTGGGAGATTCGAGAGAATAGTAGGAGCCTTTGTTTATTTTTAAAGTCCCTAGAATAAATAATATTATAAGTACAAAATTTAACTAGAAACTGTTCTCTCTGCAGATAACCATATCGAGTTCAATCCCCTTAGCCTGAATCCTTGATACAATAGGTTGACCAGTACCAATTACAAAGACTGACTCTAAAATTTGAAAATTGTTCTCAATTTTAAAAAACTCACCCATATCCTCGATCAGGAAGCGCCTGCGTTATCTGCTCACCCATCTGCTGATCAATGAGCTGCACTTGAGAAGTGGATGGACGAAGATAACAAAGCAAAGTGCTATATCTTAGCATCCATGTCCAATGATCTTCAGCAACAGCATGAAGATATGAGGACTGTCAGAGAGATGCTGGTTCACCTGCAAGAGTTGTATGGTGAACAGAGTCTCACAGCTCACTTTGAGATCTCTAGGAGACTTTTTAAAGCGAAGATGTGTGATGGACAGTCTGTCAATGATCATTGTTTGATAATGATCAAGGATATAGAGGAGCTTCAGAAGCTCGGTATGAACATGGACAAGGAACTGTAGGTGGATCTGATCCTTCAGTCTCTTTCTGACTCATATGGATAGTTCATTATGAACTGCCATATGAATAAGATTGATGCCACTTTGCCAGAGTTATTGAATATGCTGGTGACTGCAGAGGGCACCTTGAAGAGTTTAAGAGGCATAGTTCTAGCTGTGGAGCGGGCTTCCTCCAAAAAGAAGTCTTCTTTCAAGAAGAAGAAAAAGCCCGTAAAGAAGTAGAAGAATGAGGCCAAGCTCAAGACACAGGTTCCTAAGAAGGTCGACGATAAAGAAAAATATTTTCATTGTAATATCAAAGGGCACTAGAGAAGGAACTATCCGGCCTACCTAACGACTATCCAGAATAGGAAGAAGGATGGGCCTTCTGAAGGTACATCAGAATTGCTCATTATAGAAACTAATATAATAGTTTTCTCTTCTTCTAGTTAGATTCTTGATTCTAGTTTGAGTGCTCATTTATGCACTTCAATGCAGGGTTTTAAAGAAGTTAGGGGGCTGAGGGAAGGCGAGATCACTCTCCAGATCGGCAATAGAGCAAGGGTTGCTGTTGTGGCCATCGAAACCTATCCTCTACGACTACCAATAGGATTTAGTTTGCTTTTAAAAGACTATTTCTTTGTACCTATAGCCAATAAAATTTTGATTTCTATCTCTGCACTGGCACAGGATAATTATAATTTCTATTTCAATAAAGATGTGTTCTATTTATTTTGAAAATAAACTTGTGGCACATGCTTTCTTGATTGACAATCTTTACCATTTACATACTCATGCAAGTGTAAACATTAACGAGCAAATTGTGAATGCCTTAGAGTCTAAGAGACCTAGAGATAGGATCAGTCAAAAGTATCTATGGCATCTTAGGCTAGGCCATATTGGAGAGGATAGACTTAACAAACTAGAGGAAGATGGTCTTCTTAGATCATTGACTTTCGAGTCTTATCTAGTCTATGAATCGTATCTTCAAGAAAAAATGATCAAACTGCCCTTCGTGGGACAAGGCAAAAGGGCTACTGAGATATTAGCCCTGGTACACACTGACGTGTGTGGTCCATTTGATGTACAAGCTAAGGGTGGCTATATCTACTTCATAACTTTTATCGATGATTATTCACAGTATGGTCTTGTGTATCTGATGCATCAAAAGTCTGAAGTCTTTGAAAAGTTCATAGAATTCAGACATAAAGTAGAAAAATAGATCAAAAAATTCATAAAGATTCTTCAATCAGATCGAGGAGGAAAATACCTTAGTGGAGAATTTTGAGTCTATCTCAAGGACAATGGCATAGTCTCACAGTGGACACCTCCAGGGACATCTCAGCTCAATGGGATATCCGAAGGAAGGAATCGGATTCTATTAGATATGGTCCGATCCATGATGAGCTTCACAGACCTTCCTAACTTTTTTTGGAGACATGCTTTGCTTTCTACGATTCATCTCTTGAATCGAATTTCTTCTAAATCCGTTTCTACCATATCATATGAGTTATGATATGGTAAGAAGCCAACTCTTGAGTACCTCAAGATTTGGAGATGTCCGACCCATGTCAAGGGACAGTAAACTGACAAGTTAGAGACTAGGACCTTTAGAGCTCGTTTTATAGGATATCCTAAAAAAACCATGGGATACTACTTTTATCTTCTTGAGGATCACAATGTGATTGTGAGCCATCATACCATATTCTTGAAAAAAAAAATTATCCAAGATGGAGGTAGCGGGAGGAAGATTGAGCTCGAAGAGACTCTGAAGAGTATCAAGTCTAAGAATCTGAACCCAATAATGAGCCAGTAGATATGATACCTCCTCCACCTCGTAAATCAAGTAGGGTCTCCCATCCTCCTGAAAGATAATTAGGTATTCTTACAGAGGATTTAGTGAAAGCGTTCCTTATGAGAGATGGGGACATTAAGAATGATCCCAAAATCTACGATGAGGCAATATTAGATGCAGACTCCGAGAAATGGATGGAAACGATAAAGTCAGAAATTGACTCCATGCATTCCAATCAGGTTTGGTCCTTAGTAGATCCACCTGAAGATATTATACCTATTGGGTGTAAATAGATTTACAAATGAAAGATTGGGTCAGATAGTAAGGTAGAGATCTATAAGGCACGGCTAGTCGTGAAAGGTTATAGTCAATACGAAGGTATTGATTATCATAAAATTTTTTCGTCTGTAGTCATGCTGAAATACATCTGTACTCTGCTTACGATAGCAGTATTTTATGATTATAAAATCTGGCAGATGGATGTGAAAACTGCATTCCTAAATAGATATCTTGAGAAAGATATCTATATGAAGTAGCTTCTAGATTTCACGTCCAGTGATAGTGATCATAAGATCTGTAAGCTGCAAAGGTCCATATATGGACTCAAGCAAGCATTTCAGAGTTAGAACACTCGCTTTAATGATGTGATTAAGATATTTGATTTCATCAAAAATGAGGAGGAGCCGTGTGTGTATAAAAAGGTCAGTAAGAGCGCTGTCACATTCCTCGTATTGTATGTGGATGACATCCTCCTGATTGAAAATGATATTTCCATATTGACATCGATCAAAGCATGGTTGTCGAAAGAGCTTTTCATGAAAGATCTAGGAGAAGCTTCCTACATTCTTGGTATAAAGATCTATAGAGATAGATCTAAGAGAATGATAGGACTCTCATAGCATATGTACATAGAGGAGGTGCTGAAGAGGTTCAGTATGAAAAATTTTAAAAGGAGTCTTTTGCCCCTTAGACATGGCATTCATCTCTCCAAGAAGATGTGCCCTGACACACTTGAGGAGATCCAGCACATAAGCAAGATCCCTTATGCTTCGACAATAGGGAGCCTCATATATGTCATGTTATGTACATACTCTGATATAGCACTTGTCGTGAGTGTCACGAGTAGATATCAGGCGAATCCAAGTGAACAACACTGGATTGCTATTAAAATCATCCTTAAGTACTTAAGAAGGACTAAGGATTTGATGTTGGTCTTTGGTAGATGATCAGAGCTGAAAGTTGAGGGATACATCGATTCAGACTTTATGGCTGATGTCGATGATAGAAAGTCTACATCAGGGTGTTTCTTCTTGTGTAATGGTGGTATGATTAGTTGGAAGAGTTTCAAATAGTCGATCATTGCAGATTCGATCATGAAAGTCGAGTACATCACCGCTTTTGAAGCTGCTAAGAAAGCCTTTTGGTTGAAGAAGTTCATTGTAGAGCTAGGTGTGATGCCATCAAATGCCATTGCACTATATTTTGATAACAACGACGTCATAGCCCTCGCTATAAAGCCTAGGTCTCACCAGAAGTTCAAGCACATAGAGCGGCGATTCTACATCATACGTAAATATCTCGAGAAGAAGTTCGTCGAGGTGTAGAGAGTCAACTCCGCACTGAACGTGGTGGACCCACTGACCAAGCCTCTCAGCCAATAGAAGATCAAAGCTCATCTTGAGAAGATGGGTCTTAGGTATATTGCCAATTGGCTTTAGATCAAGTGGGAGTTTGTTGGATTTGTACCCTAGAAGCTAATTGTTGGTTGACACATTATGTAATTCTAGGGCCTAAGCTTGTACTTGTAATCTTTTTATTATCAATAAAGGGCTTTTTCATTCCAATCATATTTATGTATCCATGATTTATCCTAAAAATTAATAAAGATGATTTTTGTATATTCTTAAAGAGTTAAGAATTTGAGACATACATTAGTTAGTTGTTAATTTTTAAATGCTCCCTATCAAAGGATCGTCATGGAGGACAGTGATTAATACATTTGAGATCAGTGTATGGTTCACCTCCTTTGTGGGCAGATGAGTCTTGAGTCTGTGGTGTAGAGACACTGGAGTAAAGGTGCAGATGGTTGTTAGAGAACAACTTACACTGAGCGTAACCAACACAAGAACCACACGGATGTCTACTCACTTGTCAGTGATTTTTCGATGCTGCAGTGGTGTGAATGGTCCTTTGACCTGCAGTACCATTGACTATTCATAGCGAGGCTACTGGGTTTGACTACATGTTCTTTTGGTCCCTAGCCATTTGGATCCTTACTGTGTATGTTGGCTTCAGTAGGTTCAGATTCACTGTTTGGAGTAGGATGCACTAGATGGGATCTATCGACTTTGGTATAAAAGGAGAAGTCCTATGCGATTTGTGAGACTGAGTTCAGAAAGTCTTTGGTCAAAGCAAGTGTGAATACTGAAAAAAAGTTTTCGTGAGATTCATAAATAAACTCGAGTCGAGCCAATCTAGCATATGACTGACGATTGGATTTGATGAGTTTTCTATGACCTCCATCAAATCGGGACTCACGATAGAAGGATTGAATTATACGATAACTGTACCTAAGAGTTTATACTTTCATTCTCTAATTTATCATTACATACTACTAGGTATCATTGATGGATTGTGAGACTCATCGGGCGTCATCTTGATGATTGATGGCCCTCGAAGGGTAGAATTGGAGATGTTCCAATTCATCGAAAAGAGTTTTGATGATCTTGTGATAGAAATCATAATATATCTCACTATCAGATAGAATGAAACCTATGGGGTCACATATTAAGGGATTTAATCTCGAATTTATCAATTGAGCTTATGAAGTACTAATTAGATTAAGGTTTATTAAAATTCTATTAGGTTTATGAGAACCATGCTAGCACACGGTTAAATCTAATTCTTCTCGAGACTTCAATTTGATTAAGTCCATAGCTTTGAACCTAACCAAAATCTATTTAGATTTAATTGGACTCTTAATTGTGAGCTCAAGAGGATTTGATTAAGTCAACTAATTGGTATAATTATCCTAACATTATCTCTTCTTTATCTCCGATTATCTCTAAGTGTGCATATGGAATAGAAGGAAGATTGGGTGGCATATTTTTTTCTTTTTAAAAAATTTTGGGCATCATATCCTAGAGGGGCCCACCTCCTCTTATGTGTCATGGCATGGAAGAGAGAGAGTGGGGTCCACGACCTATCACTTTAGGCTAGAGATCCCTTTATGGGGCGCCAACTCTGCCTGACATATATTCTTATGATGCCTCTTGTATATGCTTAAAGGAGCTGATTAATTATCATTTATATCTGATTTTATTTAACATAAATCAGATTAAAAAGATAGAGGATTCTTATGAGATAAGAATCTACTTTTTTAAGATAATTGGGTTCGTAATATGTGTCAGGGTAGTGCCTATATAAAAGGTGGTCTCTAGGATTTCATTGAATGAATTTTTTATCAACAAAGTTCCTCCCACTCTCCATCTCCATGCCTCCTCTCATCATTTTCTTTTTTTCCATATCCAAAAGTTGGGTTCTCTCTCTTCCACACACTAAGAAGAAGTATTAGTGACTTAGAGATCAAAGATCGAGGAGAAGAAGAAGAAAGCTGCAGATCAAGGAGTTGATCTCGCAATTAAGATCAAAGGAGTTGATCAAAATTTTCAAGGTCAAGGTTCTTCTTAAGAAGAAGAATCTTCTACGAGAAAAAAAAGTTCGAGATTGATCTCAGTGGATATCCATAGAGGCCGGACACGTGTGCGGCTCAACCTTTTACAAATCCGAGATCATCAAAAGCGGTGAACAGCTAACTGCACCAAGGTAATGAGATCTGATCTCATAAATTTTTTTAAATTCTAGATAGATGATATGTGCTTTCTCTTAGGCTTGGGTAGGTTTAGATCTAGTATTTAGCATGTGGGGTTAAATGGTTTAACCAGTTTTATTTTCTGCTATCTATTTTTAAAGTTTTGAAATCTACACATGCTGCCTACCTGATTTTCTAACAGACCAGGTACATATTGATGTGTGTAGCTTATTTGATGTGCAAATCAGAGGTGGTTATTTTTACTTCATTATTTTTATCAATAATTTTTCATGATATTGGTACATATGTGAGATACAAATATGAAGCCTTTGATAAGTTTAAAGAATTCAGATATGAGGTAAAGAAGTAAAGTAGAAAATCTTTAAGGTTCTTTGATGAGATCAAGAAGATGTATATCTTAGTGGGAGTTTCTAATCCATCTTAAAAAAAATGGTATAGTTTTACAATGGACTCTTTCTGGTGTACCTCAATTCAAGGAGTGTCAGAAAGAAAGAATGAGATCCTATTTGATATGGTCTGATCCATGATGAACATCATTGATCTTCTTTTATCTCTTTAAGAATAAGTTTTACTACTGAATTATTTTCTCTAAGTCTATTTCTATCATGCTATATGAGATGTGGCATGATGAGGATATCCGATCCATGTTAAGCAATAACAGGTGGACAAGTTAGAGGTAAGGTCTATGAGAGCCCATTTCTAAGGTTTTTTAAAGAGTTTAGGATATACTATTTTTACTTCTTAAAGGATCACAATGTGATTGTGACCTGACATGCTATATTCTTGAAGAAATAGTTTATCTAAGATGCAGATAGTAGGAGAAAAATTGAGCTCAAAGAAAAAGTTTCTAAGAGCAAAAAGTCATAAAACCTATAGAATCTATTCATATTGAGCTAGTACATGTAGTACCTCCTCCACCTCAAAGGTCGAGAAGAATGTCTCATCCTACTAAAAGATAGTTAGGTATTCTAATAGAGAATGTAAAGAAAATGTTCCTCATGAGAGACAGAAAACATGAAGATGATTTCAAAACTACTACGAGTTGATGTGAGACATCAATTTTGAGAAATAGTTGAATGCAATAAAATCAAAAGTTGACTCGATGTATCCTAACCAAATCTGATCCTTAGTAGATCCACCAACAAGTATAATATCTATTGGATTCAAATCGATCTACAAAAGGAAGAGCAGTAAAGGAAAGACCTTTAAAGCAAGCATCTCAGAATAAGAATACTCGAAGCAATCAAATCATTTGATCTCATTAAGAATAGGAGAAAACATGTGTTTATAAGAAGGGTCAGTGGGAGATTGTTATATTTTTTGTATTATACATAGATTTCATCTTTCTAATTGAGAATGTTGTTTCTGCACTGACAATGGTTAGAATATGGTTATCTAAAGAAATTCTCCATTAGAGACCTTTAGGAAATATCTTATATAAGTCTATGAGATAGATATAGGTCTATGAGATAGATCTATTAGGATGTCAGTTTCACAGAAGATGTACGTAGAAGAGGTGCTGAAGGGGTTCAGTATGAAAAATCCTAAAAGAGTTTCTACCCCTTGTGTATAGGATTAATTTCTTCGAGAAGATGTGTGGGACACATCTGCGAAGATATAGTATATAAGCTCGATCCCTTATCTTTTAGCTAGTGGGAGCCTTATGTATACTATGTATATGATCTGATATATCTTTGCTATGAGTGTCACGAGCAAATATCAGTTAAATCTAAACTGAGAGTACTGGATAATTGTAAAAATATTTTTAAGTACTTGAGAAGCACTTAGGATATGATCTTTGAGGAGAATCAAAGTTGAAAGTAAAAGGATATAATAAATCAAATTTTATGTTTGATGTTGATGGTAAAGAGTCTACATCAAGAAAGGTGTTTTCTTATTCAATGTAGATTCGGTAAATTGAAAGAGTTTCAAATAATCGATCATTGCAAATTTCAGAAGCTGTGTATATCGCTGCCTATGAGACTACTAGACAAGCCTTCTGATTAAAAAAGATTTATTACAAAATTGATGTGATATCATCAGATGGCACAACACTATATTGTGACAACAGAGGCTCCATTGCTTTAGCTAAGGAGCCTAGGTCTCATTAGAATTTTTAGCACATAAGAGCAATTATTCGTGACTGTTTCTAGAAGTAAGACTTTGAGAATCAGAATAGACCCCATAAAAATGTGGTGGATCTACATACTAAACCATCTTACCAACAAAGGACCAAAGCACATCTTGAGAAGATGGAGCTTAAGTCTATGGTAGATTCGCTTTAGTGCAAATGAAAGATTGTTAGATGTATGTCCTAGAAGCCAATGGAACTGACATATTAATACTTTCTAGGACATAATTTAGTACTTGACCTAATTATTTAGGACAGTTAATTATCATTCATATAGTGTATATGTCCATGAATCATCCAATGAATTAACAAGATGATGACACATATTCTCAAGAGTTGAGAATTTGAGACATGTATTATTGATGATTAATTCATAAACTGCTTTCGATCGTAGGATCATCATGGAGATGGTGATCGATCCAGATAGGTTGGTGCATAGATTGCTTTCTTAGGATAGATGAATCTCGGATCTACAGTATAGGGACACTGAAGCTAGAGTATAGATCTTTGTTAGAGAATAAGGATAGCGAGTATGACCAACACGAGAAGTCACTTGGATGTCTACTCACTTATCAGTGACTTTCTCGATGCTGCAGTAGTCTGAATGGTTCTTTGACCTACAGTGTCTCGACTGTCCGCAATGAAGTTGCTATAGTTTGACTCTATCATAACTCGATCCTCAAGCCGTATAGAGTTTTGAGATGTATCTTGATTGCAGTAGGTTCATTGTAGGAATAGGATGTGCACCTAGATAGGATCTATCGACCTTTGTCGAAAAGAAGAAGTCCTATACGATTCACGAGACTGAGTTCAAAAAATTTTTGATCAAAGCAAGTGTGCATACTGAAAAATTTTTTTTATTAAAATTTATAAATGAACTCGAGTCAAGCTAATCTTATATATGACAGACGATGAGATTTGATGAGTTTTTTATAACCTTCGACTTGTCGAGACTCATGATAGAAGAACTAAATCACACGATAACTATACCTAAAGGTTTATTATTTTAATTCTATTAAATTACTACTATATACTACTAGATATCACTGGTAGATCATAAGACTTGTCAAGCATCATCTTGATGATCGATGATCGTTGATGGACAGAGTTGGAATTATTTCAATCTATTAAAAGAAATTTCAATGATATTTTGATAGAGATCAAAATATATCTCACTATCAAATAGAATAAAATCTATAGGATCACACACAGAAGAGGTCCTGACTGATCGAGATATCGAATAGTAATTTTGAATCACAATAAGATTCAATTATCAATTTGATTGATGATTGGACTTATATATAAAAGTTACATGGAGGACTTACTAAGAGATAGTAAGTTATAGGAGGACTTACTTGCAAATATTACTAAATATTTGATTTGATCAAATATAAGTCAAATTAAATCAGATCTAATCTAATTGGATTTAGTTTAATTTGAGTTTTCTAGTCCAAATAGGATTTGGACTTAATTTCTAATTAGATTTGACTCGATTTAGATTCGAATTGGATTCGAATCGAATTAAAATTGAGATAGGATACTAGAGTCCCATCAAACTAGTACTCTCTCCCCTTATACACACTCCAAAAGGAGTTGACGCTCATAAATCTCACATAAAAAGGGTTTTGCATGGAGCACGTGGGGTGCGCAAAAAGGAGGGGTGGCAACATCCTATAGTCCTTCTCTTGATGGACTTTTAACAAACCCTAACTAACTCCTATTTAAAAGGGGTTAAAGGAGGCACCTCCTCAACTAATTACACGATGAACATGAGAGGTTTTAGGCATGAAGAAAAGAGAAAAAGGAGAAGAGGGCTTGGTGAGTTTGTTGGGCACATCCTCCCTTCTTTCTTACAACCAAGAGTTGGTTGTTAAGGTATCTTTTTCCTCCCTCTCTCTCTCTCTTTTATCCAAGAGTTGGACATGGCTTTTTCTCTCCCTTCTCCTCCACAGATCTCCAAGAGTTGGATATATTTTTCATCTCCTTCTTCTCCATAATTAGTCCAAGGGTTGGACGGAAAGAAAAAAAAAAGAGATTGGATCTCTTATTCTTCTTCTTCAGATCTTCTTTTATCTCTTGAAAAGAGAAAGGAAAAAAAAATCAGATTAGATCTGATTTTTTGATCATCCTATGGATCTCTTAATTTTTTTGAGAAGAGAATCAAAATAGATAAAAGATTTGATAATTCAAAGAGTGATCTCTGTAAGGGAGCTAGCACTCCGATGAGATTGAAATCTCCTGATCAGATCAGCTTTGTGTGGATACCTGTAGAGTCCAAATATTTATACGGCTTTAAAAGAATCTTAAAGACATCTATAAATCATCGGATCGTGGCTTCAACGAACTATGAAGATATCCATAGATCATCGAATCACTACGAAGATTTATCCTCGTAAAGATAAAAATTAAAATTTTATTTTACTTGAATCTTAATTTTGTACATATGATGATGCCTGACTTTATATTGAGATATAATCTTTATACATGCTTAATTAGATTAGATCTAATTAGGGATTTCTTTTAACATCATTCTGACATAAGATTTTCTCGGTATAATATTGATTTGTTATGTTACATGGTTGTCCTAGAATGATGTTGAAAAGTTTTAAATTTTTTTTTCCACTGTATATTGAAAAAATTTTAAAATTTCTGCATGCATACTGAATCACTATATGATGGCATTTCCTAACAGTCAGTCCACGATAGGGACGACATCGTGATAAGTAGAGTTGTAATTGAGTAGAACATTTGTACTTCATTTACATTCAATGTACTCATGTGATATATAGGGATTTTTTGAGACTAGTCATGACTTCCCTGGCTTGTAGCCTCTAGATGATAAGGAACATAGGTATGTCCTAAATTTTTTAAGACAAAAAATCAATCAGTATGTAGTCCTTGTTTATAAAATTTCAATGTCTTTTGAATTGATTCTTTTTGCTACTAACACTAATTTCACCATATAGGTCATTGGTAGCATCATCAACTAGCTATAAGTTCATGACATCCTATCCAAAAATTTACTCGATGATGATGTAAGTACTATATACTAAGTTGAATAAAGCAAAGATATATACAAGTTAATTTTTATTTTTTGAATGGACTATGCAGGTTATAGATGTTTTTTGGTCTCTCCTATAGCAGCATGCATGGATTGATCCTTCAACATATTTGTAGTCTACCTTTATGTTACGATCCTTTTTTATAGTAATTATTTTATATTCTTCATACAGTATCATGTGTTGGTCTAGCACTGTATACTCTGATGTATGTTTCATTTTTTTCTCCTTTTAGAGCATGTTGTTGGGTACATGAAAGGTTTCAGATAAATTTATGTGAGACTTTATGTCTCATTCACTAACTAAAGTTAAGCAGATGTTCATGCCCATATGCTTGTCGGTACACTAGCATCTGCTTATTGTGGATATAGAGGGCATATATTTTAGACACTATACATCTATAAGTGGTGAAGAGTATCGAGCAATCGCTAGAGAATTTGTGAGTAATGATCATATTTATAGAATGTTGTGCATACCTATGCATTGCTAACAATGTGGGTTATTTTCAATCTTATATTTGCAGGTGATTTGGTTAATGGAGATGGCACGAGATAGCTACTCTGTTGACATGGATAGTTGACTGCTTTATTTTGTTGACTGTCCATAGTAAGATACTAGATAATTATTATAATAATTTGGTTTGCTAGTGTCTTTACCTGATACACATAAGATGCATGATGCTTTTTTTTCGAAATAATAGGATATGCCAAATTATGTAATTGTAAGTGCCAACTATGCTTTTTCATGCTAATTGATATTACATGCTGAATTATGTCATGCCAACTAATGCATCGTGCCAACCAAAGTCCATGCCAAAAATGGCTCGTGCGAATTACTGCACCATGCCAAATAATACATTATACCCATCATATTATTAGAAAAAGATATGTTTCCTATTATCAATCTCGTATATTGCCAACATACATCCGTGCCAACTAATGCAGCATATTATTTGTTTATTATATTGACTATGGGCATGAACTATTTTGTAAGTTTGACTATGCCATCTATATTATGCATTTTATGGAGCATATGGTGATAGGGGCCCAAATCACAATTATGGATGCTCATGTATGGGTGTTGCAAGCCAGATATGCTGCACAGGAGATCATGAAAGGTCACGAGGTGGCATCATTATAGTTTGCTTTATGCTAGCTTTATAAGCATACATATATTGGCTTCATTGTTTAATTTTGTACATTTATAAGTTATTTGTATTCTATCCAAACATTTGGGTTGTATCGTGAATAAACTTGTATGAAATTCCTTTTTCTGCCATCAAAATTTAATTACTGTAATGGAACTGTTATTTTTATGTATGAAAACATTTTGTAACAAGTGAATCGAGTTTATTCTCTATGATTCTTCCTGTAATAGGTGGAACTATTATTATTGCAATAATTTTAAAATAATCTTTTTTTTCTATGATTGTTTAAACTTATTTACAGGTTCTTGTTATCATGTTATATTGACAAGTCAGAATAAACACAGGCTCTATGATGATAAACACAAACTGTCCAAAATAAATATAAATTTGCATATCAAATCTTAAGAATCCTCTTAGGATAAACAATAGAAGAGAAGGATAAACATTAACTTCTACTAAAATAAATACAAACTATCCAAGAATAAATATAAACTCTATATAATAAACATAAATATGCCCAGAATAAATATAAACCTTAAAGGTTGCTCTCTACCTTTTATAAGATAAATACAAACTGTTTCAAAATAAATACACTCTATATAATAAATAAAAATATGATATAATAAATACAAACTCTGTGGTGGCAAACACAAATAATCCAAAATAAATACAAACTTGGGGCCCAAAATATGGGTGATTCAAGGGTTCTCCCAAGATAAATGACAAAAAAAGAGGATAAATATTATTTTTATTTAAATAAATATAAACTTCATATAATAAACATAAACGTATTCAGAATAAGTATAAATCTTGGAGGTTGCTCTCTACCTTTTATGGAACAATGATAGGATAAACACAAATTTTATATAATAAATAGAAATAGGATATAATGAACACAAACTCTATAGTGGTAAATATAAACCATTTAGAATAAATATAAACTCAGGATCTAAAACTTGAATGATCCAAAGATCCTTCCAAGATAAACAATAAGAGAAGAGGATAAACACTAACTTCTACTGAATGAACAAAAACTATTTGAGGATAAATACAAACTCTGTATAATGAACACAAATATGTCCAGAATAATTATAAATCTTGGAGGTTGCTTTCTACCTTTTGTGGGACCATGGCAAGATAAATGCAAACTGTCTCAAAATAAATACAAACTTCATATAATAAATATAAACTATATATAGTAAATAGAAATTCTATAGCCATAAATATAAATCATCCAGAATAAACACAAACTCAAGATCTGAAACTCAGATGATCAAAGAGTCATCTTCGTATAAACAATAAGAGAGGAAGATAAATACAAACTTCTGCTGAAATAAATGTAAACAATGCTGGGATAAATACAAGCTTCATATAATAAATAAAATATATCCAGAATAATAGAAATCTTAGAGGTTATCTCTACTTTTTATGAAATCATGACAGGATAAACACAAACTATCTTAGAATAAACACAAACTCTATATAATAAACAAAAATTGGATATAATAAACATAAATTTCTATGATGATAAGTACAAACTTAGCCCTAAAAGTCATCAAATTTATATTTATTTTGTATAGTTTATGTTTATCGCCATAGAGTTTCTATTTATTATATTCAGTTTACGTTTATTATATGAAATTTATATTTATTTTGAAATAATATGTGTTTATCTTGATATGGTTCTATAAAAGATAGAGAGTAACCTCCAAGATTTGTATTTATTCTGAACATGTTTGTATTTATTATATAGAGTTTATATTTATCTTCATAGTTTATATTTATTTCAGCAAAAATTAGTATTTATCCTCCTCTTTTTTTTATTTATTCTAAGAGGATGCATAGATCACCTAAGTTTTAGACTCGAGTTTATATTTATTTTGGATAATTTATGTTTACCATCATAAAATTTATATTTATTATATCTTATTTTAATTTATTATATAGAGTTTATATTTATTTTGAGATAGTTCATGTTTATCCTAACATGGTCCCATAAAAGATAAAAAGCAACGTCCAAAGTTTATGTTTATCTGAGCTTGTTTATGTTTATTATATAGAGTTTGTATTTATCCTCAAATAGTTTGTATTTATTTTAGTAGAAATTAATATTTATCATCCTTTCTTGTTATTTATCCTTGGAGAACTCTTGGATCATCCAACTTTTGAATCCTAATTTTGTATTTATTATGAATGATTTGTATTTATCGTCATAGAATTTGTGTTTATTATATCCTATTTTTGAAGTTTGTATTTATTTTACTATGATCCCATAAAAGACAGAGAGCAATCTCCAAGATTTGTATTTATTCTGAGTATGCTTGTATTTGTTATATAGAGTTTATATTTATCCCATCATAGTTTATATTTATTTCAGCAAAAATTAATATTTATTTTCTTCTCTTGTTGTTTATCTAGAGAGAATCCTTGGATCATCCAAATTTTAGACTCTGAGTTTGTGTTTATTCTGAATGATTTAAATTTACTATCATAAATTTTATTTTTATTATATCTTATTTTTATTTATTGTATAGAGTTTATATTTATTTTGAGATAGTTTATATTTATCCTACTATAGTCCCATAAATGACAGAGAGCAACTTCCAAAGTTTGTGTTTATTCTGAGCATGTTTGTATTTATTATATAAAATTTATGTTTATCCTAATATAGTTTGTATTTATTTTAGTAGAAATTAGTATTTATCTTCCTCTCTTGTTGTTTACATCTTAATTATTTAACATCATATACATCACTTACATATAATATGTATCCAAGTCAAAACAGTACCCATCATAACAGAATTATAAATAATACATTCATTTACAGCTATGTATAACCATATATCTTTACATGTTAATGATTGAACAAATCAAGTATATCAGTTACATGTAACATCTATCCAAGTCAAAATAGTATCTTTCATAACAAAACTATAACCATATGATCTAAAACACTGGTGAGCCTATACGACTGTCAAATTTTTTTTTTTCAAGAACCGTCATAGATGTAGGCTTCGAAATCATGTATCTATATAAAGTGCAACCATTTAGTAGGTCACAAAAAAGATTCTATCAAAATAGAATAAATATAAATTAATTATGGAGATGTAGCTTTTACTAACGTTTGCTTTGCACGTTCAAATATTATGATCTTTTTGATAATACTTTTTATATGTCCGTTGTTTCTTCACTGCAACCTTCATTAGGTGCTGAAATTTGCTGAGCTTTTTGCAATCTTTACAATTAGAAATAGAGGATCTTTAAATATAATAAAGTTATCATTTATTTTTCTACTTAGCTAAATTGCATCATAGCTACTAGAAATTGAGTATCTCTCATTTGTAATACTTTATTCTTTAAGTAGGTTTTTTTTTAGTGAACAAACTCTTTCAATAATGGACTCCTCATTATTCATGACAAGATCATATATTTTATGGAAGATACAACCATCATATGCTAATTTCAGAAGCTTTTTACATAGTCTATTGAATCTTATAGTTCTAACATCATGTCCTTCTGAATTTCACCTACATTTTGTGCCATATCAGCACCTTCTTTGATAAATTTCATCCAATATTTTAATATGTAATATGCAAGGATACGATGAATTCATAAAGCAAGAACTTTTAACACATGAACATATAGAATACCATTAAATTCAAACATTAGACACGAGCATAAAAAATTATCCTCCGACAAGATACATATTACACAATTTGGTATTCTCTCAATTACATTTTTATTAGAAGCCTTAATCTTAGTTATATGGTACAACTTGTACTTCTTCACCCCCTCCATATCATACACGATGGTCATTTCGAGTTGCTTTCTAAAAAACTTAAAAATAGCTCCTATATACACTTCAATTATGTATTTCTTGATTCGATATTTTGATCATAAAGTTGGTTGAATGCGGTATGTGTGAAGATCCTCCTCATCCACTCGATCATTTCTGCTCTGCATGACTGCTTTAAATTGAGTAGCAAACTTGAAAATATTCATGTGATTATTTACATAATCTTTAAATAATTAGTGTATATTTTCACTGCAATGTATTGTAGACTTAGAAGCGAAGAATATATGTCTAGAATTATGCAGACATCTATTGGTCTTGTATATCGAATCGATGATCAAGGTTGGCATTGGACTGCAATGTGTGCTTTTTGATAAACACATCCCCATGATGCTCAAATTGCTCTAGAGAGATGGAAGCATTGATGCAATATTGAAGATTTTTCTTGAGTCTATCCTTTGTATTAAAAAGAACGGACATACATTCTCTGATATTATTCAAGATTTGCCACTTATAAAATCAATGGACTGTATTAGGGAAAATATTCTCAATTATCTTTTTTATTGTTGGATCTTGATCAGTTAATATGCATTTCGAGTGCTTGCCATAAAGTACCTCTAAAAAAGATTTCAAGATCCAAACAAAAGATTCGGTGCACTCATCTCATGCTAGTGTACAATTGAATAGAATAGACTACATGTGGTGGTTGATGCCACTAAATGGTGCAAAAGATATACTATATTTGCTTATCATATATGTAGTATCAAATATCACGACCTCACCAAAGTATTGGTAAGACAATCTTGATCCCACATTAATTCAAAAATATTTTGGATACTATTATCGGCATCTAATTGGATGGCATAAAAGAAGACTGAATTCTCAGCTTGTCGAGTTTGAAAATGATTAACTGTTGTTTACAGGTTAATATTGAATAACTATTTTTGAAAGTTCATTCTAAGGTTGCTCAGATCCTTCCTAGTAAAGCTTACATTTTGTATACCTTCATGCAATTATAGGATAGCTCTCCTGATTTATTGAGTTGAAATATTTTACTCATATAAAGTCTCTATAAACTCCCTGTCTTCTGTGGTGATCTTTCTATCTGATCGAATGAAGTAAATTTTTGATGGACTATGAATGACCTCATGATTATGAACATCATGAAGCATTGTGACCTCTCACTTGCCAACTTTATTTTTTTTAATGCATATTTTTATTTACATCTAGTGTGAATGCTTTGTCCTTCCTTACACAGTGTTATAGGTGCTGCTGTTGGGAATAGTGTCCCAAAGCCAATCATCAGCCTGTTGATGGTTGTGCTTATTTTTGTATATGTACATGAATTATAAATTAATAAAAATTATTTTGATATTTTTCATCACAAAATATTTCATCTTCTAATGAACTCCTATGTTGTGGTGAAGTCCTTAGGACTATGTAGACTCGACAAAGAAAGATTTATCGTTTAGTCCTTAAATCTGTTCGCGATCAAATGATACGTTGTTACCAAGGATGACAATATTTATCAAGCATAGGTCGTTGTGTGCCATATAGGTTGGTTATCCTCTTAACCAATGAGTGTGGAGACACTGGTATGGCATACAGGTGAGATGTAAGGGTACATCTGCACTGAACGTGACCGACTCCGGAATTATTTCTGTTGTCAAGATTTGCTCCGATGGAATATGGGTATAAATATTCCTCTGACCTGAGACCGCCACAGTGACTTGCAAGCAACTCACTACACTTAGGCACTGGACTACCTGAATTTCTAATTCAATGACGAAAGGCTGCTGGGTGTAGTCAAGTACTTGACTTGTCGGTGCATGTATCAAGATAGGATTGACCACTCCAGTTCAGGAGCTGTGTATAGTCATATTTTAATTTAGCAAAATCTTGACCAGGGTAGTCTTTGTGAGGAGTCACAAGACTGTTTGAGTTGAGCACGATTCGGATGATCTAATCAGGGTTGACAGTTTAACCCTGAGTCGTCCTGAACACAGAGGTCAAAAGGATGAATTATACAGTAACCATATTCACGTAGGTTCTGAGTGTTGCGATTGTGACTATTCAACCTATCTAGTTATCGGATACCATTGCTAGATGGTCACTTCAATTAGTACAGGAATTAGTTCCTGTGCTACCGACTTATGTTCGAACCTGCGGGGTCACACACATTAGAGGTTCCTATCTGATCTGATGGCTGATGAAAAGTCCTAATGCTCGTGGACTATGAGTCCTACATATCTGAAACTCTGTGATCAAGAATCAAGATTCTCTAATCATGAGTCCCACACATTTTGGGTACCGGGGTCAAGAGTCCCACTGGTTTGGGACTCTTCGATCAGGGTTACATATCGATGAATTCTGATGCCCGATTATCCATCAGATTTAGACTCAATATTTATGATAGATTTAATTAGTAATTTGATCACTAATTAACTCAATTTGATTGAGTAATTATTTTTGGATCAAGTTCAATTGAATTGGATTCAGTTGGGTTTGACCCGATTAGGTTAAGAGTTGACCTAATCGTCGAGATGGTTTGGTCCCTGATTTGATCAGGGGTTGGGCTTAATCAATTTCTGATTTGATTAAAATTTTATTGAGTCTAATTAAGCCTAATTTAGTTGGGTTTAAATTAGTCTAATTGGGCCTAACTTATTTGGTTCAATTAGGTTGGTTTAAATAATGAAACCATCTTGACCCATTCTCCCTGCGCCACCTCACTTCCACTGCGCCCATTTGAATTCACGAGAAGGAAGTTCTCATGAATTTTTCCTCACGCAAAGCCCTCCTCATGCCCTACTTTAATGCACCAAATGAATGGATAAGGATGATTGGTTGGCCATTCAAATTCAAAATAAAGTTTGAATTTGAATGAGCAACCAATCTTAGCGCCTTGACCTTATCCTCTTTTAGCGCCCCATTTATTACACGAGAAAATATTTCTCATGAAATCACTCACGCACAAATTAAGCCACGCCCTCCTCTTCTCATGCCCTTAGTGGATAGGGATAAATTAGTTTCCATTTGAATTCAAAATTTGATTTGAATTCAAATGTGCAATTACTCATCTTTATCCTCTCACGTGGATAAGACCTTGGTTGTTGTTTTAAAAGGAGGAGAAGAGTGGGGCGTGTGCAAGAAAAATTTTGGAAGAAAATCTGGACGTGAGGAATCCTTGTGTGCAAGGTGAAGGTCTATATCCTTCCGAGAGAAAAAGAAAGAAAAGAAAGAAAAAAGTGTGCGCAGGGTTTCAGTGAGTTCTTCAGGGTTTCAGCCTGGAGTTCGGGAAGTGAGAAGGTGAGCTACGAGTGTCGTGAGCCCACCAAATTTTAGGAAGATCTTCAACATCCTCTCAAGCACATCTGCTGATGATCCAGAGCATCCAAAGAATCAGCAGACATCGATCGAAGGAATTCGATTAGCATCGACCATCGAAAGGACTCTACAACGAGCTAGCACTCGTGAGGAGTCGATTAGATTGGGAGCTTCGTGTGGATGATCCGCAGAGGTCAGACATATCATGTGGCTACATCATGATGATCAGACTCTTTCGACGGTGATCAGATTACGACGATCTACTATCCGCACAAAGGTATTATGTTTTGAACACATTATAGTAAAGTGTTTACTGTTCAAATTTGAATTTCAAATTTAAATGCATGCATGCTATATATCATATTTAGATCTTAGTATAGGATAAATTTTTATTAATTAATTAGATTAATTAATAATTTTTGCTATAAAATAGTAATTTTAAAAAAATTTTAAAATTACCATTTTACCCCTACACTGAATTTTCCCCACAACTGCATGATCTTACCCATCAATTGGCATATTAATCTTAGATTTATATACTCCTTCTTTACAACATGTAAACTCTTATCTATTGATCTCCTTACCCTAAGAGGATCCATAAGATGATCCCTTCTGAATACCAAATCTTTTCTTATAGGCATATTGGTTGTAAGCTTCTATTGCTTCTTTTGAGAATCAAAAATTATGCCTTCATGCAATACTAAACTTTTAGCATTTTCTGAGTGTGGAGTCTGGTCAATACAATCTTTTTCCTTAAAAGCTCTCTCTATATAATCAGTATTGAATGAGTTGAGACTATCATCAAGTGAAATATAGTCATGCACATTGCCTCGTTCTCCTACAAAAGTAGCTGATGTGCTAAAGACAGCTGTGATGTTATCATTTACATACTTTCCACATCCATGATATGTGTAATTTGATATAATTACAGGCAATAAAATAAAGTTAATATAAATAGCACTCAAATGTATATATCAATTTTATTGATGCATATCAAATTTAGAGCATGTTAAATATCAAATTCAAATCAGTGCTATTCTATTAAAAGAAGTGCTATAGTAACTAAAATCAAAGATATAGCTAGGCACCTCAAATTATAGCTCATGCTAAAAGTTAATCATTTATCATTCACACAAATATAAGCATAATCATTGAATGTTAAAAGATCTTATAATTAGTAAGTCTCAAGTTTCAACTTGATTAATAACATTTAAATGACTTTACCAAATGACATGGATAAAAGTGCTTATTTAGTTTCTTTCTGAGAATAATATTTTTTGAATAAATAATCTTATTATCCAAACAATACAATAATAAAGTTATTAGATATGATTATTTTTTATATCATAGTAATAATTCTTATCCAACAAATCAAACTTCCAAAATCTAACCATCTACTCTCTGATGAATTAAACTATGAATGGGTTCTCATAATCAAAGATTGTCTACATAATGGATAAATGACAAAAATATTCAAACTAGTTTACTACTTGTGTAGGCCAAGATGACATAATGTTAAAAGGAGATTATAAGCATTCTCAACGTACACTAGTAACTAAAATATTGTATGATCATTTATAAATAAAAGAAATTATGCTGTCAAAGTTTATTTATTATCTCATACTTATTTTTTGAAATGTCACATATATATATTTCATATATCCAATAAAATATTTGGCTTCTAATGAAAAAATAATAGTCAAATATATTTGTACACAATTAGCAGAGAATAAAAGATTTTGATGAAGGATGAGATGAAGAGAGATGAAGGAGGTATCTCGAGTGTATGGCTCTAGTGAGAGAGAGATAAGTAGGAGAGTGGGGAAAGGAAAATGAGAAGATGGGCCATAATTCTAACTGGAGGGAGATAGAGAGAGTTTTAGAGGGACAAAGAGAGAATGAAAGATGTTTGCAATCACCTTACAAGAGTGAAAGAGAGGGAGAGTAAGAATAAGAGGAGTTTATACCGATGAGAAAGAGATGAAGAGAGAGAAAAAGATGAGAGGTGTTTGCATCAGAGAGAGAGGGAGAACAGTTTCTATCGATGAGATATTTGCACCATAGAGAAAGAGGGAGGGAGGGAGAGAAGTAAATATTGATGAGGTATTTATATTGAAGAAAGAGAGAGCCGACGAGGTGTTTACCCAGAGGAAGAAAGCTAGAGAGGTGTTTGCAATGGAGAGAGAGCTGATGAGGTATTTGTACCAAAGAGAGAGAGATAGGGAGAAGTTTCTGCTGGTGAAAAATAGAGGGAGAGAGAGAGAAAGAAATATATTTTGCCAATGAGAGAGAGGGAAGAATTTCATTTGAAATAGAATTGGGCTTCACCTTTCTCATCCATCCCCATTAAGAAACATGTTTTGTTTTTTTTTTCAATAGCCACCTCATAGCCTCAAATGCCAACTGGTCCCATCACCATTTAAAGCTTCCTTTTTTTTTTTAAGTAGCACTAGCTCAGCTAGACGATACACAGACACCCTCCATTATCTTTTTATCAATGCTTTGAGATCCAGGCTGATCTAAGGGTTGTGGACGTGACTGGATATAGACTGGGATCCATTCGATCAGAGCCTAGTCTCTCTCTCTATATATGTATAATGATGATCATATATATGGATTTTTTTATCTACTAATGATAAACTCCATCATAATGTTTACTAGTCCATACCTAGTATACCCAATCAATTGATATAATTCCAACTCATCCTCATTAACCATCAGCACAAGAAATAATAAATTACCATTAGATTTCTATTTTCAATGTCTTAATATATGAATTACTCTTAATCCCAAATTACATGACTACTTAATAATTAAGATTTAGGGATTTACCTTATTTAGGGATTAGAGTAAAAATCTCCTTGCTTAACATCTTCTTGTCTAGTTAATTGCCCCTTTACAGAAAATAAATACTGATTAGTGGCATCTTGTGGCTCTAATGATCAGAATAAAGTAATAAGTCAGAAATTATTAATAATAGGTCGGTGGATAGCCAATGAAGGCTAGGTTGGAGGTCGACAAGATAAGTGGTCCCTTGCAATATCGATCGAAGACCCATCATTGTGGTCAACCTAAAATCGCATAGTAAGGTATGTGGGACCCTTGTGCCAAGATTCACTAACTTTGGTAGAGAGAGGAAGAGAAGAAGATAAGAGTGATAAAGAAAGCATAGAAAGGAGAGAAGGTAGGAAAAAAAGAATAGGGATGGGGTCATTAAAGGCTTGAATTGGGGAAGGATGAGGGCAGTGGTGGGGGTGATGTGGGTCAGAGGTTCAGCCTCCCGCAAAGACCACAATAGTAGTGGTGGCCATCGTGAGTGGTGATGGTGAAGATTTGAAGAAAACTAATGATGGATCAACCTACAATAGAAAAAATAGAGTACCTAACTTATGGATTGGTATACAAAAATTTGCTGTGCCCATAGGGCTGCCAATAACTCAACCAAAGCTCCTACAAGGGCCACAATCTCTCTTTGTATCGGTGAAGGCAGTGGAATAAGAAGATGAACTGAAAAAAGGGAGAGAAGATCCAAAATAGGAGTGATTCGATTTCAACAAAATCTGGTAATTCGAGACAAAATCACAATTGATGATGGCCATAGGAGATAGGGACAGAAGTAGAGAGGATGCTAGTGAGATGGAATGCAACAATGCACTGGCTTTGCTGAAGATTCAAGGTCCGATTAGTGTTAAGCTTTAGTGGAACTTGGGAAAATCTCAATCAAAATACCTAGAATTCAAAGCCGTGGGAGATGGATTGCATGGAGGAGAGTTTTGGGCTTTATAGACGATGGAGACTATTGTTACCTAACCTCTGATGAAGTTGAGAAGGGGTTGGAGTTGTACTCCTTCGATTCAAATAGGAAAAAGGCAACTCTTTTCTTCTTTTCCGTTATTTGCTTAGGCCCATTTTTGGGGCTAGGCTAAATAGACAAGTATCACATTCTCTCATCTTAAAATAATTTCATCCTCAAAATTAACTTATTCTAGTTTTCAAACTTTGAAAGTACTCAACCCTTGTGTCATTCACAAGCAGCCATGTAGTCTCTCTATTAGAATTCTTGCTCCATAAATTTTCGATAAAAAGAATTCTTGATTTTTTCCACCTATAAAATATTTGGAGTTTTCTCGATCTGTTTCAAGAGAATGCCAATAGCTTGACCTGGATTAAAATACAATAATTCTTTGCCTATGAAATTAATTACTCTTGATTAATTTTACATAGAAACCATAATCAACCCAATCTACTTTTCACAAAAAAGAAGTCATGAGTATTAGATGCTCACCATGATCTATAGCCTTCTTTCTTCTCTTAACATCTTTTATGATTTAACAATTAGAATTTATCATAGGAAAAACTCAAGCCCTTTTAAACAAATAAAGTAATAATGTAAAGCTAGAAGAAGGAGATCTATGTCAAAACTTTCCAAGTCTGAGCCTAATCAAAGGACTATCAATCTATGAACACTAAATTTGGGATGGCTGGAGTTTGCTCTAGTATTGCCTACAATAGGAAAATCTATAGATGAAAATTTTGTAGCTACATCCAAATTAGCTAAAGAATCAATAATACTGTCCTTTCCTTTATTAATAAAATCCTCTTTCTATGAAACTAACTCAAGTCTTCTATCATAGTAACTTTCAAGTTAAAGAATTATTATTTCTAATCAGTTTCAAAATAATTCAAACTATACTTTCGCTAGCACTCTGATCTAAATTTATCGATTTCTCTAGGTTCACTAAGTAAATTCCAATAAAAATATCACGTCACATTGGAACTAAGAAGATCCAAAATTTCTTATTGTCAAGTAAAACTTTGGAGTTTTTTTATCCCTATTATGCCTTGAGCATACCACATCAAGAGTAATCCTTAAGCCACTTTCCATATTTGAAGTCATTACATTAGCTTCACTATCCTATCAAAGCTAAATAACTCTATAACAATTTGAATTAATCATAACTTTCCTAATAGTTCAACTAGACAATTGAGATCAACTTTTCTCTTAAAAGGTTAACTTAAAACTCTAACATACTAGAAGACTCCAAGTCAGCATCTCTATCAACTAGGTATTTCACATATTGCTTTCTTCACCATGATGGTTAGCATCGATCAATGAACTCATCTAAAATCTTGTCACTTATATATTACACTCATATAAGCTCCCCAAACTATTTTCTCCCCTCAATTCAACAACAATAGCAAGATATCCTAAGTTAGCTTATAAAACTAAACTTTGACTTGAAATCTAACACATCTATCTCCCAACAAATATGAGGAAGATCAAGTAACTTGATCCAAAGATGATGATTTAAATTATCAAAGATCCATTTTAAGATGCAAGTTCCATGTCCTCACAATAAAATCAAATTTGCCATAGAGAATTGCATGTATTCGTAGTATCCCAAATATATTTCCTCTATATGCTAGTTTCATTCGTGATCCACATATGGGTTCAACCTTCAAAGAATATTCCACTTTAATATTATGAAACTTTTCTTAGGCCACAACCTAAATAACTTGTTGTAGATAAATCCAACTTGGCCATCAAATAGTTAGTGATAAAACTAGAAGGCTATCATGATTCGCACACATATCAAGTTTGGAATTCTAAATCACTTATTGTATAAGGACACATGATACAATATAATTAACTATAACACACTATATTTCATAGTCAACACCTCTCGCTGTCGTCCGAGGTCAAACCCCACTTATCATGATTAGGAATATCAATTATCTAACCTTTTTATAGTCATCCTAGTTCAACCTTACCATTGAGATTGGTGATAAAAATCATACAGCTTTTTTACACTCATCATATGCCAAACCTTAGGCATAAATCATATCACAATACCTAGTGATTAGAAATCTAAACTCCCAATTCATTTTTGCTATTTTTATTATTATCTCTAGTGATCATAATCTTAAGCTCTACACCATTCTGTCATGCTCCAAATCTAGTAATTGGATTAGCTACATGACATGGCTGCATACTCCTTAGGACAAGGTCCTAAATAATATGCAAGATCTTAAAATCTGTTATAACCTCAAACTTTTATGAACACTAATGATCTTAATTCAAATTTAATTTGCAAAACTAGATCATCCTACTAGTGGTGATGATGCACTATCCATTCCATCCTTTCAACCATGGTTTTAACCATAGGCAAGTACAAGCATCTTGTATCTCTGAAAAGAAAAGAAAAAAGATTTGTGAGCTTTACAGTCCCATAAGAATCTTCACACATCTACACTAATACAAAAATATAATTTGAGAATAATAGTAAATAATATCTGAGTGAAAAATATGATGCATAAAAGCTCATATCAAATATCTAGAGCAATTCAAATGCCCACACAAATATGTATCAAACATCCAGCTGATCAAAAGAGATATATTATGATATG
The DNA here is from genome assembly GCF_000442705.2 of Elaeis guineensis. Taxonomy (NCBI): domain Eukaryota; kingdom Viridiplantae; phylum Streptophyta; class Magnoliopsida; order Arecales; family Arecaceae; genus Elaeis; species Elaeis guineensis. The sequence continues at coordinate 10,512,844 of NC_025999.2, read as the reverse complement.
GTAACAAGTGAAACATTTTATTCAGCATCAATTATATGTATCTTGTCATCTATTTATCTTACTATAATTCTAGATTTGATAGCTTTCTTCATAATTTTCAGTTTTAGACTAACAAAGATCATGCCTCAATCCATATATGATAAAATTTTCGTATGTAAGTCTATGGAGGCTTTTCCATGCATAAACTCATGAAGACTATCTCACACATAAGGCCATGGATGCTGAACGCTTTTCCACACATGAGCTCCTGGAGGCTATCCAAGGCGTAGGCTTGTGGTGGCTTTATGACATATAAGGTTATGGAAACTGCCTTAAGCATAAGCTCTTGGAGGCTATTTCATGCATAAGTTTGTGAAGGCTATTCTAGATATAAGCTCCTGGAAGCTATTCATATGACAAGGTTGGTCCAAACCATTTCTTATCCATTTGATTATTTTATATTGATTTCATCAAATCAATTTCAATATTTCAATTCAACAGTATGTTCAAGATAAGTATATGATAACTATGTAACCATATGATCAATAATTGATATACAATATAGTCAATACATAATATACTCTTGCTGAAAAATCATATAAGAATAATAAAATCTCATACAAAGCCAAATCTATTAACATAGATCATTCAATATAAAACGAACGATACAATCCAATATAGATCCATAAATAATATACATAATGGTGATCATGTTAGCTATATTAATGATAAATTAAGTTAATATGCACTAGTCCATGCCTAGTATGTCTAATCAATTAATATAATTTCAACTTATCCTCGATCAACCATCAACATAAGAAATAATAACTTATTGTTGGATTCTTATTTTCAAAGCTTTGATATATAAATTACTCATAATCCCAATTTTCTCAACCCTATCTAAGACATGACTACTTAATAAATTAAGATTTATAAATTTTCTTTGATTTTGGGATTAAAGCATAAATTTTCGTGCTCAACATCTTCTTGTTTGGTTGATTGCTCATCTATACAAAATAAATGATAATCACAACAAAGTAACAAATTTAGTTTAATAAATAGGTGTCTAAGTGAGGTTCGGATAACAAGTAAGAGATTGTCAATAATAGATCCATGTATAGCCAAGCTAGGTTGGAGGTCGATAAGATAAGTGATCGCTTGCAATATCGATTTAGGTACCATCATTGGGGTCAACATAAGATCGACATGGTAAGGTATCTGGGACTCTTATGCTTGGGTCCACTAACTTTTGTAGGGAGAGAAAAAGAGAGGAACATAAGAGAGATAATGAAAGCATAGAAGGAGAGAAGGTAGAAAACAAAGAACAAGGATGGGGTCTTTAAAAGCTTGAAGTGGGGAGGTCAGGCTTCTAGTGAAGACCACAATGATAGTGGCGGCCATGGTGGTTGGTGGTGGTGAAGATATAAAGAAAACCAATGATAGGTCGTCCTACAATAGAAAAAATAGAGTATTCGTCTCATGGATCGATAGCCAAAAAATTTGCTATGCCCATAGGGCTATCGAGAACTTGATCAAAGCTTTGATAAGGGCCTCAATTTTCTTTCTTAGTGGTAAAGGTGAAGAAACAAAAAGATGAACCACAATTAGGGAGAGAATATCGAAAATAGGAGTGGTCTGATTTCAACAAAATTCATGATTTCAAAACAAAATCTCAATTCATGATGGCGATAGGAGATAGGGACGGAAGCAGAGAGGATGTAGTGATATGAGATTTGACAATGCATCAACTCTGATAAGGTTTCAAGACCTGATTGGTGATGAGTCTAAATAGAGCCCAAGAAAATATCAACCAAAACACTTGAAATCCAATGTGGCTGGAGGTTGGATTGCATAGAGGACAGTGTAGAGCTTATAAATAGTTTGCAAGCTAGGGTTTCCTATCCTCTGATGAAGTTTAGAAGGAATTGGAGTCAGACTCCTTCGACTCAAATGGGGGAAAAGAAGATCTTTCCTTCCTTTTCATTGTTTTCTTGGGCCCGTTTCTGAGCCTATTTCTTTGATGGGCTGAGCCAAATGAGTAGGGTATCACTGAGCATTCACCAATATCTATAAAATAAAGTTGATGTGATAGAGTTTTGTTAGGGTGTATTAGTTATGGAAGATTAATCAACAGTTGATAGAGAAGTTTGTATCTTTAAGATAGATACTTTCTTTTATGAAGAGATATGGGTATATGCATTTTCTTCACAAAGATGCATCTTCGTGTCAACAAAAAGACCCCAACAGATGCTTCCTTTCTCAAATAGAGACGAATACATCTTTTCATAAATAAATCCATCTAAAATACTAAAAGATTTGAGTTTCAAAATTTAAATCATTTTATTTGAAAATTTCATTTCAAATTCAAAACCATGCAACTATTGGTTGGCTGAGTAAAAAAAATAAAATATTATCTTTTATTATTTTGAAATTATCCTACATTATACAGTTACTTAGCGTAGGGATCAACCTGCATCACTTTCATATCTTTCTTTTTTGTACCCACACATGAAAATCTAATAACACAAGCAAGTTGCAAGATGACCGTGGTGCAGAGGTGTGTACGTACAAAAATTGATTCTATTTAAAATATTTGAAAAGATGTTTGAACGCCAACAACTCTAGTGCATAATGCGGCGAGGAGGTATGGAAGATACAGCCTTTGATATTGCAAGTCCCTTGCTTCTTGGGTACCAAATTACCTAATGTTGTGATATCTTATTCTAAAAAAAAAAAAAATGTTGAAGACTCCCGCTGGGAGTCTTCTTGAGCGTGATCCCTTCGGAAAGGAAGTTGAATCCGGGAAGGATTCGACCTTCCCTCTGCTCTATAAACTCTCACTCCCTCTCCTAAGCAACCAACGACGATCATCGGACTTCCTCCCTCTCCTTTCTCCTTGTTTTCCTTGTTGAAGCCGCGGCCTCCTATTATTGTGCTCGCTGGAAAACAGAGGCCGGAGAAGCCCCCGGAGCTCAGGTAAGGCTCTGACCTTTCTTTCTCTCGCTCTGACCTTTCTCCTCTGGCCCCAAACTTCACTGCCGGCCACCGATTTTGCAAGAAATCGAGAAGAAAAGGAGACCCTGTTTTGCTCTGTTCGGCCGAGCCATCTCCCTCCCTTTTCCGGCCACCAGTGCCGCTGTCCATGGTGCCGCACCCCTAGGTTTGGACCCCCACCTCTCTGCCTATGTTTCCTGAAGGTCATGGCCGTCGGTGATCGGCCAATGATCGGAGAAATTTAAGAAAAAAGGGGCGGTCCCCTGTTTTTCAATTTTTCTAATTTTTCCACCGGCCGAACCTCATCGCCGGCCATCTCTGGCTCCACCACCGTTGGCCGATGTTGGCCGACCACCAGCCATGCCACCGCAGTTCGCCGGACCATGGGCAAACATCCCTCCGGTCCTCCCCTGTTCGGCCAAAGAAGAGGAAAGAAAGAAGAAAAAGAAAAAGAAAAAAAAAGAAGAAAAAGAAAAAGAAAAAGATGAAAAAAAGAAGAAAAAGAAAAAAAAATGAAGAAAAAGGAAGAAAAAGAGAGGAGAGAAAATTTTCCCTCTTTCTCTCTCCCCCTCTTTCTCCCTCTTTCCCTCTCTAAAATTTCTCTCTCTATTTTCTCTCTCTAAAATTTCTCTCTCCTTCTTTCTTTCTCTAAGAAGACCTATAGATCCTATATCGGTCCATCTTTTCCTCTTATGAAGATCTATGTTGATCTCAGTGAGATAACCTCGAATCGATTCAGTACCCGGATGGTCTATCGGACTGGTCATCCAATCAACCACTTTCTGTTATTATTTAATTTTATTGAATTTATAGAATAAAAATTGATCCAAATTTAATATTTTAAATAGAATTACCTGATTCATTTAAAGAAGACTAAAGATCTAGGGTGATCGAGGTAAGTAGATCTTACGTCCCTTATTTATTTTTAAATAATCATATTTTTTATACAAAGAATTATTGTTGATGAAATCATATTTTTTATAAATTAAAGATCAGTATATGTGATGTGAAAAAGCTTATTTTATTATGAGTATTGATTCTATGAATGTGTTTTATGAAAATAATATGATTATGAAGCATGAATTTTATTGTTTTCCATCTATGTATATGTATGTTTTGAGAAAAATATATAAAGATTTCAAAGGCTTTCAGATAACTATGAACGAATTTCTTTAGAAAGGTCGATATTTGGAGGTAGCATCCATAAGAACACAGACTCTGCCAGTGGGTATAAAGTTGGCATATGAAACATGAACTTGTCGATTAAGAACATTGGCCCTGTCATGGGTATAAAGTGGCTATAGCATGAATATCTGTGAGTAAGATTTAGAAACATAAAGAATGAATTACAAAATATGCTTATGAAATGTTCATGATTTATGCATGCATGATTGGTTTATGACTTGTTTTATTATATGTTCTACGAAATACTTTATTTTGTATTATCTGTTATTTTTTAAATAATACATTATCATGAAAAATTTATGCTTGATCCGGTAAGGAAGTGCAAGTTTTACTTACTAGACTAGTGTAGCTCATATTCTTTTTATTTTTATTTTTTTGTATAAAGAATAAGATTAAGACTGACCAAAAAAATCCAGACATGAGGATCTACGAAGTAAGCTTGAAAATTTTGCAGTTAAAGTTTAGTTATTTGATGATCACAAACTTATAATAAATAATTATGAATTTTGAGATATGGATTTGCATTTGATTTTGAATTTAGATGCTCTAAACCAATATTATTTTAATTATTTGATGAATAATAAAATTGAATCTTTTATTTGTTGAATTTTAGCTGATTATGATTGATTGGCTTCGTGTTATCATGGGCCCCATCTCTCAGTAGCATGGTTGAGTTATGTCCTGAATTTGGGGTGTGACAAATGTTGTCAGCTAGTTGGGCCTAGATTAAGTTAATGGTACATTTCCAATAGGCCCATGGCTCAGCTCATTGAAATTTCTAACTTTTTTATGATTCATTGTAGCTTTGCATTAATAGATGTGGTAAGAGATTAAAACTCCATAACCATACCTCAGAATTTCCAACCTGCATTCCAACTGATGCTTCTATGTATATGCAATATAGTCGGACAGCATCAAATCCCATAATGGTATGCAACGTTAATTTATGTTTAAGATCTTACATCTTTCCCATAATACACTTTAACGCTTGCTTGCTCACTGCTGTTTAAAATAACCAATATGAGATATCACACTACACACAATTTCATCTACTAAATAATAATAATAATAATAATAATTCTATTTGGGTTGGCCGATTAATAATTTGTAGTTTCTTAGCGTAGGGCCATCCCGTTTGCATATCTAATGATTATACGTAAGGCTGAAAATGATCGGATAAGGATCAGATATTAGATTATTTATATCCATATCCAATTGTTTAACAAATATATATCGAATATAAATATCTATCTTAGTGGAATACAAAGTTTAATATTTATATCTATATTTATTTTGGATAGATATCAGATATGGCCACAAAATCTATCTAAAACTAACTAAAACATCAATAACAAAGTTAGCATTTGGGCCCAAGTCAACAAACAAACCAAAAGTGTGTCACACTAAAAACCTCGCGTATTTGCATAAATCTAAAAAAGATGTGCAGCAGCATGCCATGGGATATTATCCATCCAATTTAAATTTCAAACCCAACTGAGATCTATAAGAACTAACAACCACAGCGGATCCTACTCCACTTCGAATATCTTCTTATTTCATGCATTACCTTTCATAGATGGAGTTGCTTGCGCCAGATCAAATATTCGGGGAAGAAACGAAGATGGAAGTAGAATGGCAGTCCCATTCTCGCTATTGGCCTCCTCCATACCCTCCTGGAGTCAGGTTTACACCCACGGATGAAGAGCTAGTAAAGTACTATCTCACCCCTAAGGTCCATCGTCAAAAGCTTCCATACGATTCTTTCATTGAAGATGATTTATATCAGTACCATCCTCAGGAACTTGCAGGTAACATCTTCTGCTTTCCTTTTCGTTCTTGTAGTCTGCAGAATAGAAAAAGAAAAAAAAAGAAAAATCCATAGATGGTTGTAATCTAGATCAATGATGATTAGATATAGAAGATAGATTAGATATAGAAGATAATATTGGTTATTGAATATAGAGTAGATGTAGAAAAGTAAGTTTCTTTGTGATTAGATATAGAAGATAATATTGTTATTAAAGATAGAGTAGAGCTAGAAAAGCAAGTTTCTCTATATTTAATTTGAGAAGTATGTGATTTTGATAGAAAAGTACAATGCAAGTATGGAGGAGGAGGGCAATTGGTATATTTTCACTCAAAGAATTCGTAAATATGCCAATGGAGGTAGACCAAATCGCTCTGCAGGACTGGGGTACTGGAAGGCCACCAGTTCGGATCAGAAAATTCTAGATCGTGAGGGCAAGAAGATCGGCTACAAGAAATCTCTTGCATATCATGAGGGGAAACAACCATATGGAGAGAAAACAGGATGGATCATGCAGGAATATAGGATAGATGATCTCAGAAACCTATCAAAGCCAAATCCATGGTGGTGAGCTAGCTTACTTTTTAATCTATTTTTTATTTTCTTTACATTTTTTTTATTATGCAGTCATTTTATTTCTTCTGAAAATATTTGAAATCAACTCATTTAGCTCTCCAAGTACAGAAAATACCTTCATACTCCATGCTGGTGTGCTAACAATGATAATCATTTAGATACTTCTTTATTGAAATCATCACAATATTCTATGTGCTCATGACATCCTTATTTATGTTTGAGTATTATAGAATTTGCTCCTGTTTTATGTAATTTGCTTGATGTAAACTTTGGTTTAAAAAAATTGCAATTATCAAGTCGTTTCATTAGCTACCATTGAAGTTGTTTAAGAATGTGAGTAGGAGCCTTGCAATTTTGTTTTTGTAATCTCTCCATTATGTTATAAAATATTTATGATGTATAGTGGGGCTCTTTGGAGCACTGTAGATGTAGCTAGATTGTAATTTAAGCTTCTACGGTGCAACTAGAGTTATCCTAACCTATTTCGAATTCTTTTTTTAAAACCTATATCCGTCTTGGATTCTAATTGGATTGAGTAAAATATATCTCATTCAAATCAGATTGAAATGAATGTCCAACAAATTGGCTAAAATTATCATCTCTAAGAAGAGGTCCAGTGGAGAGTGGCCAAAGAAATCTAGTGGGGGCAAATTTGAGATGGGATTGGAGGGGAGGGAGAGGATGACATGGGGTAGAGCAATAAGGCTTTGATTTAGATGGAATAAGAATTTTTTTTTTTGGTTACATATTTGAGCAATTGCAATTCATTTTCGATCATGTAGTTCATGAGTTGATCTACTGTAAGGTTTTCTTGTGTTGTAAATCAACAAAAAACTCAATTTATTGTATAATTTAGTATTGCAAGCAAAGTTTACCATGTCGATTAATACTGTATCATACTAGGCATATCGTATCAATACTGGTATCCAATAGGTATGTAATCTTATACCATACTAATACTTGATATGCCTCAGTATCTCATATTGTATTGTATACGAACACTATAATAGAATGATATCAGTATAAATCCGATGCTGAACGGTGAATCTTGGTTGCAAAAATATCTAAATAAGTGCACTAATTTGGATGTGGCTTTACTTGTGGGACTCTGAACTATCACAAAGTTTGTTATGACATTATATAACAGTCATAAATTATATCAAGCAATGATTTCTTCAAAGCCATAAACCATATAGAACAATATTACAAGTCGCTCTAACTTGGTATCTCAATACATGACCAGTGGATATTGTATTTCTTTTCCATTTTAATCGAACATCTTTTTTTTTTTTTTAATAAAAGCTTTTGAGTTTGGAATAGTCCATTCTACTTCACAATGATAGGATAATAGTGTCGTTGAAATCAAGATTTACTCGACAAACTAGAATATTTCAACTATCATTAAAGTAGAAGTATGGATTGCTCAAACACAAGAATAGATAGTCAAATTTTTGTTAATGATATATTTCCATCCTTTTTAAGATCGACAGTATTATTTTACCGACCAGCAATCAGTTTTAACTGATTATATGCGTGGCTGGTGCAGTAAATAATTTCAATTACAAATGTGAGCTAGAAACGAAAATAATAGTCAGTATTGCAAATAATTAGAAGTTCAGAGGTACTTTGAAAGTTGCACCCCTCTATTTTCGTGATACAGTACCACCCCTTCCGACCTCCATTTCTATCAAGGGTTTACAAAAGAGAAAGAGGAAGGGAGGCGATGTGCGGTGACGGGCCTCAGTGGTGGAGGTGGGTGGAGGAGGAGGAACATGGCAGTATGTAGTGACGAAAAGGCGAGCAATGGAGAAGTGGGTGGAGGAAGAAGGGGGGCAACATGTGGTAGCTAGAAGACAAGAGTGGGAGAGGTAGGTGGAGGAAAAGGGGTGGTATGTTGCGGTAGGAATATGAGTGGTGGATAGCTGGGTAGAGGAGGAGGAGAAGGGGGCGGCGTGAAAAGCGAGCAGTAGATTTGAGTGACCGAGAGGTGGGTGCAGGAGGAGAAAGAGGGGCTGCATGCTGCAGTGAGATGAGCAGTGGGGAGGTACACAACAGAAAAAAATAGAAAAATTATATAGAAAAAGAATTAAAATATAATAAATATTATTTAAAAAATTGATATAATATGAAAAAGATAGTATAGTGATATCTTAAACATTCTTTATAATAAAATATTATAAAATAGCACCATAGCAAAATTCAATATATTTTTTATTTTTTTTTGCATCATTTTCTACACATTTTACTTATGATCGTTGATAAAGATTTTGTTCTTCTTGAACTTGCATTTCGGTTGGATGACCATGTTTTATGCAAAATATACTACAAAGATCCAAGGGACCCAAAAAAGATCCAAGATATCCCGATGGAACAATCCTACGAGGCACCCCAAATTCCATGGATCTCCCATTTTGGCATGATGAACAATGTATCCTGTGATACCAGGATATGAGGATCCTACGATGGTTGATAATGACCTTCTCTTGTTTCAACAATGAACATCATCATCTATCTTAGATATTCAATGAATATTTCTAAAAGTACATTTATAGTTCTTATTCATTGTATTTTAATCAAAGTTGTTATAGTTTGTTTTATACAAATCCAATAGATCATTGCTTTGATGAATGAGTTTTTTTACACCATTTAATTGGTTGGGCGGCAACTCGGGTAGGATGGGTCACGTGGAGGGCAAACTCTAAACAGATCCCAATGCAATCTATATATCTCCCAAGTCTAAGCCAACCCTCCTTTGTCTCAGTTGGGAACTTTCTAGCCCAACCCAATCCCATTTCAACTGAAATTGGGATAGGTTGGCTTGTATCTTGTTATAGCCCAAACCAAGCCCACTAAAGCCCATTAAACAAAAAAAAAAAAAAAAAAAAAAAGAAAACAGAGCAGGAAGACTCCCGATCGGAGTCTTCCTCTTCTCCGATCAAGAATCGGAGTCCTAGGGCCATTGAAAGACCCTAGGACGAGCTCTATAAGAACCCTTCCCCTCTCCTCTATGGGTAGACCCTTCCGTCGTCGTCGATTGCCGGAGATTTTTCTCCGATTTTTTCGTTTGAAGCCGTGACTCCTCGACCCGTGTTCGCCGCGATTTCTCGCCGGTGGTGGTCACCGGAGGTTGTGGTAAGGTCTCCCTCCTCTCCCTCTCTTCTCTCCCTTCTTTCCTGTGCCTGTGTGCACGATGGCCGGCAACGGGTGTCGCCGGATTTAGTTGGAGAAAGGAACCCCCCGTAAGCCACCTCTTTCCTCTGATTTTCCGGCGCCGACGGTCACGCCGACCGCCGGCCCTGGTCTCTCCGAACCCGGGAGAGTCGGCCGTTGCCGCCGGCCACCTCCGGCCATAAGATGGCCGTGATCGGCCGATCAAGGCACGGGGACCTCTAGGTCCCCTGTTTCGGCCCAATGAAAGCCCGGGAAGAAAAGAAGAAGAAGAAGAAGGAAAAGAAAAAGAAAAAGAAAAGAAAAAAAAAAGAAAAGAAAAAAAGAAAAGAAAAAGAAGAAAAAGAAAAGAAAAAAAAAGAAAAGGAAAAAGAAAAAAAAAAAAAGAAAGAAGAAAAATAAAATAATAATAATATAATAATAATAAATAGGATTTTCTCTTCTCTCTCTTCCATAAAAAAAAAAAAAGAGAGAAAGAAAGAAAAGAAGAGAGAGAAAAATAAAATTAATTAATAAATCATGAGATAAATAATAAAATATGAGAAAGAGAGTTTCTCTCTCTTCCCTCTCTCTCTTCAGCTTGAATTAGTATTTTTCTCTCTCTAGAATTGGATTTTCTCTCTCTACTTTCTCTCTCGAGAATTCTCTCTCTAGATTATCTCTCCTAAGATTTCTAGAATTTTGAGAAGAATGATGATGAATTTAAATGATCCTCGTGATGGATTTTTGATCCGTGATCGTCGGACGGTACACTGACATCCACTTTGATCAGATCAAGTATTTTTAGATTTTATTTCTCATGATCTTATTTAATTATCCACATGATAATTTTAACATGATTTGATACGATCAATCAGAATTTGTTGAATCATATTGTCTGAAGAATTCAAGATGAATTTTCTCTCTCTAGAATTTTCTCTCTCTAGAATTTTCTCTCTCTAAAATATTCTCTCTCTTGATTGATTCTCTCTCTAAAAAAAGGTTAGTGAATGAAGAAATTTCTTTTAATAAGTCTGATCTGATTCTAATGAAGAATCCTGATCCATGATTGTCAGACAACGTACTGGCACCCACTCTAATCAGACCATGAATCTTTAGATTTGATCATCCATGATTCCGATCTAGCCATGACTTGATTTGATCACATTGATTTCACCAATCGAGATATTGGACCCATCGTAATATTGGATTGTGTCACCTGATCAATTCGAATTGTACCTCATGAATTCTCTCTCCTCTGATTTTCTCTCTCCACTTGATTTTATGAAATCGATGAAGAAACCTTGGTCCTATCACTTCGAATCTGATTTGATCTGATAGTCAAACTTTGGATCGTTTAGGTCTTAATTAGATTTTGATTAGATGAAATTAGATGATCGGACCCAATCTAAACCGTTGAAATATAGAATTCGTATTCTTTCTAATTATTCAAATTGATCTGTATAGGATTGTGGATGTTTGATCATGGGATATCGCAATATGATCTACGAACAGAATTTTTGGAAGAAAATTTATAGAATTTTATGGATTTATTGGAATGCGTTCGAGGTAAGTAATGTTTCACTTTTTCTAGATTTATCGGCAAATTATAATGTATTCTTCTAACATGATTTGTGAAACGATGCATGAATTGGATGAATGGTATTTTGTTATAAAAATATCTTATTTGAAATGTTATGATGAAGCATGATTGAATATATTGATTTCATGATGCATTATATTGATTGATTTCGATACTACATGATTATATATTTTATTATCGAAATTAGAATATGAAACATGATTTATGAAGAATTATGATATAAGAAACAATAAGAATTGACAACCTGACTATGTTGAGGACCCCGCCAACGGGGGCATATACGTTGGAAATTGACTGTCCTGAGGATTTGTGTCGCCAGTAAGACCAGCGACATGTCGCCAGATAGACCAGCGACAAAACCGCCAGTTAGACCAGCGGTTCCAAAGGACTTGGCTGCCAGATGATTCGCAGCCCACCGCAAGCAGATACGCGGTATTATGACCCTGCCACAGGGATAATGTGGTCATAGCTCATGGTTGACAAAAAAGAAATTGAAGAACAAAAGAAATTGAAATCCCGAAAGAAACTTGAAATTTCGAAAAAGAAATGAATTTGGCATGAATTATATTGCATAATTGAAATTGATTTCGAATTGATGAACTCTATATGCTTATTTTCTATAAATGATTATTTACTTATATGTCTGATGAAATCTGTTGAGAAGTGATCGTTGCTTACTGGGCTGTCTAGCTCATTACCTCTTATTTTACTGTTTTTACAGATGTTGAGGAATTAAGATGATACAAGATATGAATAGAAGAGTGATCAGAAGCAGAATCTTCGTACTTTTATTTTAAGTTGGAAGGCTTATTGAATTTGATGCAAAGCCTTTGAATTATTGTTGAATTTATTAAGATATTAAAGAAAAAAATTAGATCGTTATATTTTGGATTTAAATTATTGACTAATTATTCCGCTGTTGTTTTAGGATAGTATGATAAGATGCCTTGCATGCTTATGGGAAGAGTTTTCTATGAGTATGCGGCGGTTGCCATGACCCTCGATTCACAATCTCGGGTCGGGGGCGTGACAATTAATATGGTATCAGAGCATAAGTGGATGAATTATGAAACATAGAATCAGATATAGAATGGGTGTAAGTGGATAGACACCAGGGACATTATAGTGTAGATCTTTGATGATTGTAGTTGGAGAAATATTTATAAATTTTGATTAAATATTGAGATTTTGTTTGAAAGGATCACAATAGATTATAACATATAGAATTTGAAATATGATGGATGATCTATTGATCATGATATGATTAGTTAGATCTTGATCGAAAGTAATCATAAAAGGATTGATATAAAATTGTATTGTGCATTATGGTTATTAAATTGATCATTGATTATTCAAGTGAATCGTAAGTTCAAATTCGATGTGAGAATAATACTATGATATTACTTCTAGTTGAGAAGTTGACTATTATTAGCAAGATAAAGACTTGACGATAAAATGTTATTCCAGAATGGGCTAAGAAAGTTTTTTTTTATGATGCTTGATTGGAATATTTATCGAAATTGAATTTGATATGTGGATTATATATAAAGTGGCATATTGGGATGAATGTATATTTGAGGATATTGCAAAGAAACCTATTTCTTATTGATGAAATCGATTATGAGGTTGTAGAATATTCATCGTACTGGAATCTTTAATCATCATCCTTAGATCTAAATAATGGATCTTATTATGTCTCTTAGAGACTACATGATGTGTATGAAATTTTAATTTAAAGACTTCATATCTAAGTTGATCAAGAGATTTTCTGATATTATTGTTGAGGTTGTTAATGAAAAATTGATATCTTCAGATTAAGATAAAAGATCTGATTTATATTTATCTCAGATTAAGAGATCCATGTGAATTTACAATTTAGAAAATTGAGATTTAGGAATTGATATGGAGTTCCTTTGCTTTTGTTAACGAGGTCCCTAATTGAATCTATTATTAAATGGAGATTTGATTTTTGAAGCTTGTATGATTATTATGAAAGGATATTTGATAGATATTGAAGATCCTGATGATAAAAATTTTAGAAAAGAAAATATTAATGATTTGAAATTCATATATATTCAGATTATGTCCAAATTTGATGGAGCATCGAAGAATTTTCTCGTTGATTTGACTTATAAAGATTTTTTTGGTTTGAAAATTATCGAATTGAATTGATATGAGAATTGAGATTTGATTCATATTGATTATAGTAAATCTATATGATGGTTTAAATATGATATTGGACTAAGGGTTAATCAAGATTATTGTACACCAGTAAAGATATGAATGAGAATCGAAAGTTAATCTTTGATTTCAATTGAAATTTGAAATTTGAGGATAAAGAAATAATTTGATCCAATTTTTTTTTGGTGAACCTAAGAAATTTTGATTGTTAGATCAGAGTGCGCAGCGGAAGCATGGTAATCTGAACTACTTTGAGTAAGTCAGGAATGTTGATTCTCTGAGTCAAAGAATTATAATAAATGATATAGTTTGATATTAAAAAAAAAAAAAAAAAAAATAGATATCCTAATGTGATTTTTAAAAGTAGTGCTTCCACCTACTATGCTACAAAAATAATTAGCATCCTAATTCTAGGATGAGTGGACCTTTGATTTTTGATTTTAGATTTAGAATATTTAGAGATAAATTTTCTCTATTCTAGAATTTAATTTTATAATTCTTTATTTATTAAGAAGAATTTGAGATTGTTTATCAAATGATGATTTTGATCTTAGATTAGTATACTCAAATAATTATCTCCAGGGTATAATGAAATTTGAAGTTAGAACTCTTTTGATTATTATTATTTCTCAGACTGAATGAAAAAGATTGAGGTTATCTGTTGATATTGACGATTGTTCTACAAAAGATAGAATGGAGTTATTCATAATTTGATAATGAATCGATTAATTAAGAGTTGTTAATGTTTAGATAAAGAAAATTGATATACTTACTTAGAATAGAGACATTGATTTTGATTATAAGAAAAATATAGTTTTGATTTAGATCAATTTTTGAGTTATTGATTTTTATTATGGAATGACTTAATGATAAAATTTGCTTCAAGAATTAGAATATTTAAGAGTTTGAGGGTTTGAGTAAGAGAACTTCAATGACTAGAAAATAGTGATATTGATTTCAATCAACAATGGTGATATTGATCTTTATGAAATGACTTAATGATGAATGAAGTTCTTATGCAAGAATAGAGACATTGATCTTTTTCTATTCACAAGAGATAGATTTGATTTTAATTTGAGTCATGAGATATTGAATATTAATTTTTACAGGAAATGAGATCATAATTTTGAAATCTTGAAATATTGAAAATCTTTGAGATGTTGATCTTGATGAATAAGAAAATGAATAGTTCCGTATCAGATTGATATTAATGTATTGACTTTTTCCTTATGAAATGATTTAAGAATGAATTTGTATTAAGAATTAGAATTTTGAAATATTTGAGGATGAGATTCAAGTAAGAAACTATGAAGACTCAAGCAAAAATATCCCCAGCTCTTCGAGACTACAGGTATGAAAATTTCGAGGACGAAATTTCTTTTTAGGAGTGAAGAATGTTATAGCCCAAACCAAGCCCACTAAAGCCCATTAAACAAAAAAAAAAAAAAGAAAAAAAGAAAACAGAGCAGGAAGACTCCCGATCGGAGTCTTCCTCTTCTCCGATCAAGAATCGGAGTCCTAGGGCCATTGAAAGACCCTAGGACGAGCTCTATAAGAACCCTTCCCCTCTCCTCTATGGGTAGACCCTTCCGTCGTCGTCGATTGCCGGAGATTTTTCTCCGATTTTTCCGTTTGAAGCCGTGACTCCTCGACCCGTGTTCGCCGCGATTTCTCGCCGGTGGTGGTCACCGGAGGTTGTGGTAAGGTCTCCCTCCTCTCCCTCTCTTCTCTCCCTTCTTTCCCGTGCCTGTGTGCACGATGGCCGGCGACGGGTGTCGCCGGATTTAGTTGGAGAAAGGAACCCCCCTGTAAGCCACCTCTTTCCTCTGATTTTCCGGCGCCGACGGTCACGCCGACCGCCGGCCCTGGTCTCTCCGAACCCGGGAGAGTCGGCCGTTGCCGCCGGCCACCTCCGGCCATAAGATGGCCGTGATCGGCCGATCAAGGCACGGGGACCTCTAGGTCCCCTGTTTCGGCCCAATGAAAGCCCGGGAAGAAAAGAAGAAGAAGAAGAAGGAAAAGAAAAAGAAAAAGAAAAGAAAAAAAAAAGAAAAGAAAAAAAGAAAAGAAAAAGAAGAAAAAGAAAAGAAAAAAAAAAGAAAAGGAAAAAGAAAAAAAAAAAGAAAGAAGAAAAATAAAATAATAATAATATAATAATAATAAATAGGATTTTCTCTTCTCTCTCTTCCATGAAAAAAAAAAAAAAAAGAGAGAAAGAAAGAAAAGAAGAGAGAGAAAAATAAAATTAATTAATAAATCATGAGATAAATAATAAAATATGAGAAAGAGAGTTTCTCTCTCTTCCCTCTCTCTCTTCAGCTTGAATTAGTATTTTTCTCTCTCTAGAATTGGATTTTCTCTCTCTACTTTCTCTCTCTAGAATTCTCTCTCTAGATTATCTCTCCTAAGATTTCTAGAATTTTGAGAAGAATGATGATGAATTTAAATGATCCTCGTGATGGATTTTTGATCCGTGATCGTCGGACGGTACACTGACATCCACTTTGATCAGATCAAGTATTTTTAGATTTTATTTCTCATGATCTTATTTAATTATCCACATGATAATTTTAACATGATTTGATACGATCAATCAGAAT
>NC_025999.2:10484272-10486772 GCF_000442705.2 Elaeis guineensis | reverse complement strand
AGGAGATCAGTGAGAATCTTCTGAAAGTGGCTGAGATGCTTCTGCATGCTCTGTCCCTCAGTCATCCGTAGCTGGTAGAATTGCCTCAAGAGAAAAAAAGTATTGGTAAGAGATTTTGCCATATATAACTCCTCGAGCTTTGACCACAGCACTATCGAAGAAATCTCGCTAAGCACATGGATCACCACCTCATCCACTAAGTACATATGGATGGCATTCACTATCTGCATCTATAGTCGTCTCCAATCCTGCACCTCCATGGTGGTCGACTTCTCCTCGCATAAGAGAGCATCAATCAATCCTTGTTGGGTGAACACATCCTTCACCCTTGCCTGCCATAAGGAGAAATTGCTCCTTCCATCAAACTTGTTGATCTCTATCTTGATTAATCCTGTCTTCTTCATCTTCAATCTTGTTCACTACTGCTACAATCTGCATCCTAGTACCATCTCGCTCTGATACACTTATTGATGGATGTCTAGTAAGGATATCATCTCTCAGGACCCTTTCGATACCACACATTGCAGCAAGAAGAAAGAAAAAATAAAACAGAATCAATCAGATACATGGATCGGCCAAAAATGGCTCACCTCCATGGGGCATGCAAATTTCACTATGAGAAAAAGAAATATTACAAGAGGAGATCTCATCCTCAACTCTCGTACATCCAATTTCTCTCTCACAGAAAGTTCTCTATCACAAAAGCTCTCTCTTGGAAGACCCCCTGAACCCCTGGAGCGATCACTGTCTGCTGTCCAGGAGCCCTGTTCCTGCTCCTCTCAGTACGTGGCATCTGCTCTCTCTGTTTGGGTTATCTGCCTTCCAAAGCTATGCCGGACGCTTTTCTATTCATGGATCAGAGCCTTGTAAAGGCTTAAAATCATGATAAACTAGGATTAAGACTCCTACAGCAACCAGAAATCCCCCTTTAACCATCGGATCAAGACCTGCAGTGCCATAAGCCACCTGATCGCACCCTGGTCCACGAGATAAGTGGTAGACTATGAGAAACCCTGAGGAAATGGCATCCGATCCATGATGGACCATGAGATACTAAGGAGAAATGCCCCTTCGATCCACAAGGCCATCTATGCACCGCCCGATCCACGGTGGACCGAGCTATCTGGGCTCCTGCACAGGCATGTGTGGGCCTGGGCCACACCCCATGTGCTGGCGCCTGGGCCTAGGCCACGACCCGTGCGTGTGTGCTCGGGCCTAGGCCGCGCTCTGTGCACTGGGCCACGCCCTGCCGTGCCCAGGCCGCATGCTGCTGCACCTGGGCTGCACAGCTGCCATGCACGGCCACACCATCGCCACTCCGTCGGCCCGCCACCAGCCACCGACGGTCCTCCACCACTTCAAGTTTTGTGCCGACTTCAATCGAGCATATCTTGACCATCCGGACTCTATTTGAGGTGATCTTGGGCTCATTGGACTCTATTTTTCATCATGAACCTCGTTGTAGGCTCAATATAGATCGAATCTCAAGATATCAAATCTTAACAAACTCCATCTCGACTTGATATTTGTTCTTCTCCTGACTCTGAGAGCTTCTGGATCTCCTCGCCCCCATGTCCTGGGATAATCGCCTACTGATCATGGATGGACAAATATGAGAGTCCAGCCAGACCGCTCGATCCCATCTCCATCGTATGCTGTGCTCTTCCTGATCTGAAATCTGCTCGGAGTATCATCCTGCAGTAATAGAAATCTCACCTTGCGATATCGTCTTTCATCCTCCCGAGTCTCACATCTCGTGCCCGATCCACCTCCACCTAGAGATCCACCTCGCTCTGAGCTCCTCCTGACTTTTGAAGCCCCACCTCGCACTGGGCTCTCTGCCATGTAGTAATATCCTCTCATCTTCTTCTTCTCCTCCAAAACAATCTTATCGCTGTGTAGCACCTTCAAAATTTCTCCACCAGCTATCGTCCTGCAGCCTCTCGAATCCAGTCTGCTCAGTGAGATAAGATTTCATCTGAAATTAGATATGTATTAGATCTCTCCCATTCTTCTCATGCACCATCATGTGTCCTCAACTACCGTTTCGATACTTCTGATCGCACAGCTCGATCCATCCGACAGATAAATATGCCCTCATAGTTTTTAAAGAGTCAAATTACTCCTCTCTATAACATACATGATAGATGCATCCAAAATTGAAGATCCACTACTGGAAAGAAATAGATACCTCATCAATATCTCCAGGACATCTCTTCTAAATTGCTACTGGCTTCACTTCAATAGCCATCATCCGATCCTGGAGTTGAGAACAATCTCTGGCTAGATGCCCAATGTGTCACACCGATAATATCTAACTTGCTTAAGTCTTTTCTGGACTTGGACATCCCTTTGCGATCTCCTGTCGCTCTGTCTATCACCTCCTGCTCTTCCAAAACCACCAAACTGAGCTATACCACCTGAGCTCGAAGCTGGGTTCTCCCTCTTGGAATCTCATTCTAAAGAATTATCATGGTGACCGCATCCATCTTGATGGTGC